>NC_081412.1:197765191-197782691 GCF_030272615.1 Cryptomeria japonica | reverse complement strand
CATTGATGGAAATATACAAAGATATCTCTCCGCTTCACATCTTCTCCCCCAATTTCTGCAGATATCTTCTTCGATACACTTCTTCTCCCCCTTTGACAACAATGCCAAAGTGGATGCACAAACATCCCTATTCCATTATGCTGCTCCCCCTGAGGAGTAGCATCCTTCAACACATCAATCCAAAATAAATTTGACTATGCAATACCTTACTGATGTGGAGCATAAGCTTTTAGTTCACCTCCTGAAGGGGTAGTACCCCTAATTCACCTCTTAAGTATATGAATGTAATCTTTGGGAGAGGCTTGGTGAATATGTCTGCTAACTGCTCTTTACTGGAAACATGTTCAGGTGCAATCTCTTTATTCTGAACCTTTTCCCTCAAGAAATGATACTTAAGCTCAAAATGCTTGGTTCTAGAATGTAAAACTGGATTCTTTGAAATATTGATAGCACTCGTGTTATCACAAAATATACTTACCGGTTCAGATACAGGGATTTTGAAGCTATCTAATACATGCTTCATCTAGATTATCTGAGTGTAGTTAATGAAAGTTGCAACATACTCCGCTTCTGCTATAGACTGAGAGATACAGCTTTGCTTCTTACTCATCCATGAGACTAGTCTACCACTGAGAAAGAATGCACCACTAGTTGTGGTTTTCTGGTCATCCACATTACCTTCCCAATCAGCATTTGTGAATACTTTCAGGTTGAAATCATTGCTGTATGGGTACCACAATCCATAATCAACTGTTCCCTTTAGATACCTAAGAATCCGCTTGACTACAACCAAGTGGGATTTTCTTGGACTTTTTTGGAACCTTGCAGTAATTCCAACTGCATGTGCAATATCTGGTCTGCTATGCACTACATAATGCAACTTACCAATCATTGATCGATATTCCTTCTCATCAACCAATATGGAATCATCTTCTTTTGATAATTTGCAACCAGTCACCATCGGTGTACCAACTGGTTTGCTATCTTCCATGCCAAAGGTCTTCAACACCTCTTTGACATATTTGGACAGAGTGATAAAGATTCCATCTTTCATTTGCTGGATCTATAGTCCAATGAAGAACTTAATCTCCCCTATGAGTGACATCTCAAACTCTTCCTTCATCTCATCAGCAAACTCATGACTCATCTTGTCATCTCCACCAAAGATAATTTCATCAACAAAAACTTCATAGATCAAGATCTGATCTCCTTCAGTTTTCAAGTAGATATTTCTATCTTCACTTGTTCTCTCAAATCCAATCTTCACAAGATGGGAATGTAGATGTTCATACCATGCTCTAGGTGCCTGCTTTAGACCATATAAGGCTTTATGTAGCCTACACACCATATCACTATCTTCAGATAGGGAAAACCCATCTGGTTGCTCTATATACACCTCCTCTTCAAGTACACCATTTAGGAATGCAGATTTTACATCCATTTGATATACCTTGAATCCTTTAAAAGATGCATATGCAAGAAGCATACGAACTCCTTCCAATCTGGCTACAAGAGAAAAGGTTTCTCCATAGTCTTCTCCTTCTTCTTGAGCATATCCTTTGCACACCAATCTGGCTTTGTTCCTAATCACTGTGCCATCCTCATTCAGCTTGTTTCTGAACACCCATTTGGTGCCAATGACATTTTTATGCTCCGGTCTGGGTACCAAGGACCATGTACCATTTTTCTCTATCTGGTCAAGTTCCTCTTCCATTTCCTTGATCCAATCTTCATCTTTATGAGCCTCTTTGAATGACTTAGGCTCAGATTCAGAGATCAAACATGAGTTTTCTTTGATCTTTCTTCTTGAAAGGATTCCCACATCCTTATCTCCTATGATCTGCTTAGGATCATGATTCAACTTGACATACCGAGGAATAGTCTTGATTGGTTCTTCTTTCTTTGACTCTTCATCCTCATCTTCATCAGTATCAACATTCACCAGTTCAGGAACACTATTACTGGTACTTGGTTGACTGACAACTGGTTCCCAGAAGGTTGCAACCGGTTCATTTATAGCTTGCTCATTGCCAATTTCATCTGGTTTCTCAGAGGTTTCATCAACTCTCACATTGATACTTTCCGTAATTCTCTGAGTCCTATTGTTGAAACACTTGAGAGCTTTACTCTTGGTGGAATATCCTAGGAATATTCCTTCATCACATTTAGTTTCAAACTTGCCTTAATGTTCACTCCTCTTGATGTAACATTTGCTACTAAATACCCTGAAGTAGCTAACCACAGGTGTCTTACCGGTCCAATACTGATAAGGAGTTTTATCCTTACCTTTCTTGATGAGTACCCGGTTCATTATGTAGACTACAGTGATTACCGCTTCTCTCCAAAAGGTGTGAGCTACCTTTCCTTGAATCAACATGGTTCTAGCTGCTTCAACCACAGTCTGGTTATTCCTCTCTGCTATACCATTCTGCTATGAAGTTCGGGGGGCAGATAGTTGCCTCTTGATGCCAAATTCTTCACAATACTTGTTGAATTCACCGGAAGTGAATTCCTCTCCTTGATAATATCTGAGGCACTTGATCCTTTTACCGCTTTCCTTCTCCACTAATGCTCTGAAAGCTTTGAACTTCACAAAGGCTTTAGACTTGTCTTTCAAGAATGTGACCCACATCATTCTTGAGCAGTCATCAGTGAGAATCATGAAGTACCTATCTCCCTGCACACTTCTAGTTTTCATAGGACCACACAAATCAGTATGCACAAGATCAAGCAAGTTGTCAATAGTGAAAGATTTACCTTTAAAGGTTGAGGAAGACATTTTCCCCAATTGACACTCTCAGCACAAGGTATTATCTGGTTTGCTTAGCACTGACAACCCTCTAACTACCTTGATCTTACTAGCCTTCATAATGTTATCAAAGTTTACATGGTAGAGTCTCCTATGCCATATCCAGCTATCATCAAATTTAGCCATAAGACATGTACTTATATTTGCATTCAGCTGAAATAGGTTACCTTTGGTCTTCATACCGATAGCCACAATTTCGCCATTCTTTCCTTTGATTCTGCACACTCCATTCTTGAAATCCAAAGTGAGACCACTGTCATTCAGCTAGGCAACACTCAGAAGGTTGTGTCTGAGACCATCAACCCAATACACATTGTCAGCACTACTCTTTCCATTCAGAGATATGGATCCTTTTCCTTTAACCATACATGGTGCATCATTGCCAAAATGAACCACACCACCATCATACTCTTCCAAGGATAGAAACTTGCTCTGGTCACCAATCATATGGTGAGAGAAACCACTATTAATAATCCACTCATTGGAATTATCAAAGTGGGAGACAAGAGCCTTCTTGTCTAACACATCTTCCTTTGCAGCAACAAACACAATGTCTTCATTCTCTTCATCTTCTGATTCCTCATTTGTGACACCTTCATCAACTGCAACAAAATAGTTTCTCTGGTTTCCTCCTTTGAATTTCTTGAATCTTTCTGATTTATCCTTGTTGTCACTATTAGGATAGTTCATAGCAATATGTCCTATCCGGTTACAAGAAAAACATTTCAAAGGGAGCTTACCTCTATATTTACCGGTTCCTTTTGGAAATTTCCTGGCAAGAAGAGCTTCAAATTCCATCAGAAACTCCTCATCATCCATTACTTTGTTCTGTCTTGGTTCACCACTAGTGCTTGCTTCTTTTCCTTTTCTAGATGGTACAACAGAAGCTCTAAAAGCTGATTCAGTCTTTTGAACACTGCCATCAAAACTATTTAGCTCATAGGTTGTCAACTTTGCTATGATGGAGTCCAAGGATATCTTAGTTTTGTCTATTGATCTCAGCTCCTGAATATCAGCAACCCTTATTGCATAGACCGGCAATAGGTATCTCAGAACTTTGCTTACCATAGTGGAATCTTCCATTTTACCACCTGCACTCTTGATATCTCCAACAACAGTTTTGATTCTAATACCATACTATTGAATGGTTTCACCTTCAACCATTTGCATGTCTTCAAACTTTCCTCTAAGGATTTTTTCCTTAGCTTGTTTTACATGCTCATCACCTCCATAGATATTTTCAAGAGTATCCCATACCTCTTTGGGATTTACCTTATCTTGGACATCAATGAACTCAATATCAGATAAAATACTGATTAGGGCTTCCATGACTTGCCCATTCTCCTGTATCTCTCTCTTTTGATCATCGGTGAGAGTATCGGTAGGGGCAACATAGAGATTCTCAACTTAGCTCCAGTGTTGAGCACCCATGCTTCTGATGTATATCTTCATTCTATCTTTCCATATACTGAAATTTTCTTTGTTAAACTTTGGACCTTCTCTCTTTATCATTACAATAGGATCCTTCCCTCAACGGTTAAGCTTGCAACACAGAGGACCTGGAGGATGCTCTGATACCAATTGATAACTTAATGATGAACGAATAGTACCAAACCGGTACTGAGAGGGGGGGTGGTGAATCAGTACAGGAAAAACACAACCTTCAACTGGTTTGTCAACTAACACTTATGCACTGATAGACAAACAGCAACACTAGTCCTTCAATAGAGTTCAACTAGCAAAACCTAGTGTAACTGAGACAAGCAAAGACCGATTGACACTTATCTTCTCATATAATCTAACTCTTCATTCCCATTTCATCCTAATGCATGAACATGTAATCTACCATCAAAGATGTACATATTACAACAAGATCAACATGCATCACCACTTAATCAGAAAACAATCATAACATCACATGAAGAAAGCATCACACATGACACACATATTTTTCATGTGGAAACCCAATTGGGAAAAACCATGGTGGGGATGAATACCCACAAGCTTGATTTTGAACTCTTTGGAAGTCCGCTCTATTAGGAGCCTTGTCCGGTTAAAGATAGATACAATAGGTTCTGTTATGAACCAATCCTTTTAGGGATCACCTGCTTAAGGGATGGCTACAATACCTGGTTAAGGGTTAAACCCTGTTAAGGGTACCTTGTTAGAGGATTTCAAGAACTCAATAGCTAAAGGATACCAATGACTCAGTAGTTTTGAGTTACCCTGTTAGAGGATTTTCAACAAGCTGGTTAAGGCTACCTTGTTAGGGGATTTCACAACTATTGAAGTGGTTAAAGATCAACAGGTATATCAATGACCTGATAATAGCACTCAATGCCAATACAGATCCGCTTAAGCTCCTCTTCACCTTTTGTACTTACACTCTATAGATATAACTTCTCTCCTTTGGTCTGGCAAGAATCATGTATTTCTTCTCTTAGATACACACACACAACTTTTGCCAACAACTTCTGAAAGAATCACAACATCAACCTTATAGGACATTAGACAGGTTGGTAGCATAAACCCTAAACCTTAGATCTATTAGGTTAAGGAATTCAAATTGTTCAATTCTGACCATTGATCATACTGTATTGAATGCAATAGTCTTGATCCAATCTCAAGACATTTTCCATCATTCATTTTCCACCAATTTCATGGCAGCTGATAACCCATCACACGTTATCACCATTTACAAACTTTGCACATTCCTGAGGTAGATAGGGATAGTCTTCTTCATGCAAGATCCTTCACATGCACAAGACTGACGTGGCAACATGATCTGTTCTTTTGTTATACTACTAACTCGTCACACAAAGATCACCGATTGAGTCACACAGGCTTAAGGTACTCCAACCGGAAATCCTAAAGTGGAAACTACCTACCAACCAGTAGTCATACAATGCTTCCATGTGCCGGTTCCCATGACTACATGCCGATTCACCTTGACATGCCAGTTCACCTTGACATGCCAGTTCACCTTGAACAAATATACCGCTTTACTTTGTCATATATACCGGTTCTTACATATGCCAGTTCACCTTGAACAAATATACCACTTTAATTTGGTATGTATACCGGTTCTCAGTTCGTATCACATATTGACATCAATGACAACATTCTATATCATTATGTCCTCATACCGGTTCACATAATGCCAACACTATGTACCAAGAAATGCCGAACAAGTCTCTCCCAATGAAAGACAACCAACAATATCCCACATACAACTCTGAAATAAAGACCCCCTATGAATAATATCTTTGTAAAGCTCCAAATATTTCCCTTTTAAATTTTCATTTCCTTTTTCACATCAGTATCTCTCACCCTTTGACATCAATGCCAGAAATCTGACAAAAATATCAAAGCAAAACATAAACCACTGAATCACAAAGATGACTACTCCCCCTGAGCAGTAGCATCCCCATTAGTGCTGGAATGAAAATATCTCTGATAATGCATACTGGACTGATGCCAAACCACATCAATCAAGTCTCTACCGGAGGGGCAGAAACCCCTAATTTATTTCTCAAGTACTCAAATGATTCTTTAGGCAAAGGTTTAGTGAAAATATCTGCAATATGTTCTTTAGTGTTCACATAAACCAATCTGACTTCATTTGCTTCCACTTTTTCCTTCAAAAAGTTGTATTTGATAGATATGTGCTTTGTCTTATAATGAAATACTAGATTCTTTGATATATCAATAGTAGTAGAGTTATCACAATGAATAACTACTGGTGCATCACAATCCACCTTTATATCATTCAACATTTTCTTCATCCATAAAACTTATGTACAGTTAGTAGCAACAACAACATACTTAGGTTCAACAGTAGATAAAGAAGTACATGACTGTTTCTTGCTGATCCATGAAACCAACTTCTTTCCAAGAAAGAAAGCTCCACCGAATGTACATTTCCTTTTATCAACATCTCCAACCCAATTAGCATCTATATATGCACATAAAGTAAAGTTATCAACCTTAGGGTACCACAAACTATATTTTGATGTACCTTGCAAGTATCTAAAAATCCTTTTCACAGCAATCTCATGATTCTCTCTAGGATCACTCTGAAATCTTGAAATAATAAAAACAACATTCATAATGTCAGGCCTAATTTGAGTCAAATAAAGCAGACCTCCAATCATAGATTTGTATCTTGTAGGATTTACCAATGTAAAAACATCTTTTCTTGTCAATTTCTTACTTTTAACCATAGGAGTACTTACCAATTTAGAATCTACCATACCAAATTTCTTCAACAATTCTTTGGCATACTTAGTTTGACAGATGAAAATACCTTTGTCAGTCCGAGTAATCTACAAACCTAAGAAAAATTTCATCTCACCAATCATAGACATCTGAAATTATTTCTCCATATTCTTAGAAAATTCTATGCATAACTTATCTTCACCTCCAAAAATAATGTCATCAACAAATACTTCAATAATTAATATATCATCATCAGTGATCTTATAATACAAATTATTGTCAGCACTACCCTTAGTAAAATCAAGCTTCAAAAGATATTTATCCAACCTTGCATACCAAGCTCTAGGTGCTTGTTTCAGTCCATATAAAGCTTTCCTTAACCTACAAACTATGTTTGTATCATCTGATAGTGAAAAACCATCAAGTTGCTCAATATAAACTTCCTCATCAAGATCCCCATTCAAAAATGCACATTTAACTTCCATCTGATAAACCTTGTAGTTCTTATGAGCAACATAGGCAAGAAATAATCTTACAACTTCAATCCTAGCTATAGGTGCAAAAGTCTCTCTATAATCAATTCCTTCTAAGAATATCCTTTACAAACCAATCTAGCCTTATTTCTTATAACTTGACCATCCTCATTCAATTTATTCCTAAAAATCCCATTTAGTTCCAATAACATTTTTATTTACATTTTTAGGTCAGCGAACCAAAGTCCATGTGTTATTTTTCTCAATTTGATCTAATTCTTCTTCCATAGCTTTCATACAATATTCATCTTTACATGCCTCAATTACTGATACCAATTCAACTTTTGAAGTTAAACATACCTCATTAGCTGCCAATCTTCTTCTTGTCATCACTCCATTGCTTTTGTCTCCAATTATTTGATCTTCTGAATGATTCAATCTCATATACCTAGGAGTCCTCTGACTCTCTATTCCTCTTCCCTGTTCTTCACTTACCGTAGAATTCTTTGATATTGCCAGAGTAACTAGTTCAACATTCTATTTTGGTAAAGGTGCTACTGGTTCAGATATAATCATTTCCAGTGCTAGTTCCTTCTCATAAACTCTAATTTGACTTATGTTTAGCTCATCTACTTTGACATTAGCACTCTCCACAATTATTTGTAATCTCTTGTTATAACATCTATATGCTTTGCTTTCATTAGAATAACCAAGTAATATGCCTTCATCACATCTAGGATCAAATTTTCCAATGATATCATCTCTCCTAATATAAAATTCACTACCAAAGATTCTGAAATACTTAACTATAGATGTATTTCCAAACCATAATTCATAAGGTGTCTTACCGGTTTCTCCTTTGATATGTACTCCATTGAATGTGTAAACCGCTATGCTCACTTCTTCTCTCCAGTAGATATGACATAGACTAGCTTCCATCATCATTGTTCTAGCAACATCCATGATAGTTCTGTTCTTGTTTTCCACAACTCCATTCTACGGAGGTGTCTGAGGAGTAGAAAGTGTCTTCTTATACCATTCTTTTCACAAAATTTATTAAACTCACTGGATGTGAATTCTCCACCATGATCCGATCTCAAACATTTAATCTTCAATCCTGTCTCAGTTTCCACTTTAGCCCTAATTTTTTTAAAACTTTTCAAATGCTTCAGATTTTTCTTTTAAAAACATAAGCCACATCATTCTATAATAATCATCAATGAGTAGCATGAAATATCTATCACCTTGAAAAGTTTTAACTCTAGCAGGGCCACACAAATCAGTATGAATAAGATCAAGAACATCATTTGATTTATCTTGTATACTCCTAAAAGAGGTTTTGACCTATTTACCCATTTGACATTCTTTACATATCGGATTATAGGGCTTCATAATCTTAGGTATATCCCTAACTGCCTTAGTTGAACTGATCTTTACAATTCAATCAAAATTCACATGACACAACCTTTTATGCCATATCCAACTTTCATCAATCTGTGTTTTCAAACATGTCTTCTCACCGGAGTTCAAATGAAATATATTACCTTTTGTCTATGTACCGGTTGCAATATCCAAACCAGATCTATAAATGATTTTGCATTTTCCATCCTTGAACTGTAATTGAAATCCCTTATCCACTAATTGTCCTACACTCAAAAGATTATGCTTTAAACCTTCAATATAATAAACATTGTCACTATTATTCTTACCATTCAGTGATATAGTTCCTTTTCCTTTGATCATACATGCTTTGTCATCTCCAAATCTAAATAGACCACCATCAAATTATTGCAAAGATAGAAACTTCCCTTTATCTCCAGTCATATGATGTGAACAACCACTATCAATTACCCATTCATCCTTGTCTTCAATTTTAGTAGCAAGTGCCTTCTCTTCAGGTACATTCTCTTCCAGTGTCAGATCATCTTCCTTGATAGCCAGGAACACCCATTCCTTCCCATTGCTGGAACCACTAACAAAGTCTTCTGCCACTTCATCATCAGAATCAGTAATGCCTTCCTCATCCGCTATGTAGCATGATTTGTCTCTATTTTCCTTGTACTTATACTTGTTTTGATATCCAAGATTAGGCTTAAAAGATCTTATAACTCATTCTTCAAATCTTGAATTTCTTTTAGGACATCTAGATGCAAAATGACCAATCTTATTACATGCAAAACATTTAAAAGGTGTTTTTCCTTCATACTTACTTCCTACCGGTCCTTTAGGTACTTTGCTAGCAAATAGTGCTTCAAGTTGCTCAAACTCATCATCTTCTCTCTTCATATCTTCCAATACCTTTGCATATAATGCTTTCCAATCTTTCTTACCAGTTGTAGATGTAGATGCATGAAAAGAAGGTTCAGTCTTCACAGCTCCAAAAGGTTCAAATTTTTCAAGTTGAAAAGCAGATAGTTTCCCAACCAAAGTATCTTTGTTAACAGATGTATTAGCCATTGTTCTCAACTCATTAATAGCAGTAGCCTTCATCTTGTAAGCTGGTGGTGGGGCTCTCAAAACTTTAAAAATAGTTTCATCTTCACTAAGAGTTCCACCACAACAATGAATTCCTATAACAATCTCATTTACCCTTTCCATGAATGCAGTAATCCTTTCATCTTATTCCATCTTTAGGTTTTCATATCTCATTCTGTAACCATCAAGTTTTGCAATCTTCACTATAGGGTCACCTTCATTAGGAGTTTCCAACTTATCCCATATAGCCTTTCCAGATGATTTGTGAGTTAATCTCATTATTTGTTGATAAGAAAGTGCACACAAGAGGGCTTCTCTTTCTCTACAATCATTCTCAAGCTCCTTATCAAGGTTTTCCAAAGGAGGATTTCTAGATGCCATCTTATGAGGTGTGACACCATTCTGTGTGATCTACCGAATCTCCTTGCCAAGATATCTCAGATGAGTCTCCATCCAAATCCTCCATACTATGTAATTTTTTCCATCAAGCCTAGGAATGTCTCTCTGAAAGATAGCTCTAGATGAACTAGATGAACTTGAACTATTAGATGCCATAGGATCTTCCTCAAGCGGTTAAGCTTCTGTAGAGAGGACCAAATCTCTGATACCAATTGTTAGATAGTCCAAATAACCAGAAGACAACTAAGAGGGGGGGCGGGGGTGAATCAGTTGGCATAGATTACCAGAACCATTAAGAATTAAAAATTTAATACCAGAATAGTAGTTAAACTGTTGGCATTATAACAGACAAGAAGAAGGTTGGCATTCCAATTACAATGAGAGATTGTTGGCATTTCAATAAGGATATTGAGAAGGTTGTTGATGACTATGGATATAACTGATTAAGGATGATTACTATCTTAATATTATTATTTTGTCATTGATGTCAAGAAATTGATTTTCTAATTCAATATGATGTTGCCATATCTTAAGAAGTATGATTTGATGAGTATAAAGATGTCGGTAAAAGACACAGAAAGAATATGATGAATAAGGGGATAAGTTATTCAATGGGCAACTATTACTGAGTTAGACAATGATGAGATCATGATGTTTAGATTGTTTTGATATCCTACATATGTTATTGTTTGAAAGGTTAATACTATACTATGTTACCAAGCAAAGAACCTAGTCGGTAAACCCTAAGGAACCTAGTCGGTAAACCCTAAGGTTATCGCTATCGGTTAATGAAGGCAGAATGTCTATCGAGTGAAGTTTAGTATTTACTGAGTTACAACTGAGCTATAATAGAATGCATTAAATGTTTACATGTAATATTTAATGAAGGAAGCTGATGAGCTAGAGTAGATCAATGATTGGTAAGCCATGTATGAAGATTGTTAAAGAATCTATGGTAAAGAAAGATCGGTAGGAAGATCTACAGCTCAGATTGAACCACAATACCCTAACACAAGTTCCAAGGTGAAAATGCAAGTTCCAAGGTGGGGTAAAACATTTTCAGATTGAAGGATACATTGAACCTGGACAAGATTGAAGATCTGATGGCTATGATTGATCATGGGAAATGTGATCAAGGAGATTAAGCAGTTGGAAGATTGTTTATAAATAGGAAACTGTTGATGAACAATGTATGTGGGCAAGTGTATGCACAGGGATGCTACATAGTGATTACCAAGCACGGAAACTTGAAGACCTATTTTGATAACAGAGTATAGAGCCCAGCAGAGGGACAAGATAAGTCCTATTAATTGATTGTATTGAGCAAATAAGAATTTGCTTAAGCATTTTTAGATGTGAAGTTGTAGACATATTTTATTACTATTATTTTGAGAAGTAGCATAAAATCTCTTAACCGAGTGGACTTAACAGTCTTATTTGTAAAATCCTCTAGCAAGGTGACATTCTTATTGAGTGTTTGAAATCCTTTAACAAGGTCACTTCTAACAAGGTGAAAATCCTAACAGATCTGAGGGAAATCCCTTAACTGGGTCACATCTAGCAATGTGTTTGTAATCTTTAACAGGATTTGCTTTTAACCGAGCATACTCTAGAAGAGTATATTTCTTAGTGGGTCCGAAATCCCATAGTCATTTTTCCCTATTTGGGTTTCCATGTTAAATCTGGTGTTATATGTTTGTGATCTTATCTATTTATGGGTCTGCATGCATTACTATTTTTCTGATAAGGTTACTGAGGTTGAATTTGTTGTTTTTATTGAAGATTAAGTTTGAATGATTCACCCCCCCCTCTCATATTGTTAGCTTGGCATCTGTACTAATCATACTTAGTATCAAAACTATCAATTGGTATAAGAGCTTTGGACTCCAGAAGAAAAGTTTAAAGGCACTTGAGTTAAAGATCCAAAGATGTATAAGAGGGATGCACTGAAGCTGAATAAGTCAAGTTTCTCTACATGGTAGAAAATGATGAAGCTACATCTATTAGGAATTGGTGAATATGCTATCTATTATCTGGAGAATGATTTCATCACACCGAGCACCTATCCATTAACAATGGAAGAGATAAATGCAAAGAAAGAACATATTCAAGCAATGATTGAAATAACATCTACATTAACCGATTCAGAGTTTAATGATCTAGAAGGCTGCAATGATGCAAAGGCAATGTGGAATAAACTCATATCTGTGTATGGTGGAGATGAACATGTTCAAAGAGAAAAAGTGGATAGTCTAAGAGGACAACTTGAATCTATGAGGATGAATGAAGGTGAGAACATAACCCAGTATAGTACAAGACTAAAGGAGATTGTCAATCAAATCAAAGGAGTAGGTGGAACTATTGAAGAGAAAGATATAACAAGTAAGTTGTTAAGAACCCTTCTACCAGCCTATGCAATCCGAGTCTCTGCAAACAATGAATTGAGGTCTATACCCAATATGCCAGTTTCTTTAGATGCTACTATTAGTAAGGTACATGCATTTGAGTTAAGTAACTTTGATAACAGTGGGTCATCAGTAAATAAAGTTGAATCTGCATTCAGTTCTTTTCATATTGATGAAACTGATGATTACAATGATAGAAAGTATAAGTACTCTGAAGGGAATCATAGTGGAGCAAGTGAAAGATTTTACAAAAACATGGAGGAGGTACACATACTGTATGAGGAAATCAGAAAGCAAGAAGAGTTTGAAGCACTATTAGCCAGAAGGCTACCAAGAGGAAAAGGTAAGTATAAAGGAAAGCTACCTTTAAAATGTTTCAATTGTGATAAGATAGGACATACGGCTTCTAACTGTCTTGACAAAGAATCTAGTGAAAAGAGAGATTACCGAGATGATAGACAGAAAGATAATCATTACAGAGGACATCGAGACTTCAAGAGAAGAGATAAAATGACATGCCTAATAGCTGATGAGGAATCTAATGATGATAAATAAGATGAAACTGATACAAAGGAAGTTGTTTATGTGGCTATCAAAGATGGATCAGATGAAGAAAGGTATGAAGAAAAAGCTTTAATATCTCATATAAATACTAATGATTCTTGGATCATAGTTAGTGGTTTCTCACATCACATGACAGGTGATAAACACAAGTTTATTAAATTAGATGATTATGATGGAGGCTATGTAAGATTTGGTAATGATGCACCATGTCTAGTAAGAGGTAAAGGATCCATAACACTTCTTGACAATGCTAAATGTAATGATGTTTATTGGGTTGAAGGTTTGAAATACAATTTGTTGAGTGTAGCACAACTAAACAACACAGGTTACCGAATAGAGTTTGAAAAAGGAATTGTCAAAGTTCATGACAAGCATGGAAAGTTAGCTGCTACTGGGACACAAACAAGAGGTAATACATTTCATCTTAACTCAACTTGGAATAAATGTCTATATGCAAGGATAGGTGATACCTGGTTATGGCATAAAAAGTTTTGTCATGTTAATTTTGATAATCTGATCAAAATAAGTAAGAAGCACCGAGTAAGAGGTCTATCGAGTCTTGAAAAACCTGAGAATGCTATGTGCCGAGGATGCCAGATGGGTAAGATGACAAGATCAAGCTTTACAAGTAAGTCCTACACTTCTAAGGGAATTTTAGATCTAGTGCACAATGATCTTTGTGGTCCTATGAAAGTTCAGAGTTATTATGGTGATAAATATTTCATATTATTTGTGGATGATTACTCAAGGATGATGTCAGTAATGTTTTTAAAAGAAAAATTAGAAGCTTTTCAAATGTTTAAATGGTACAAGGCTAGAGTTGAAAATGAAATAGGAAAACAACTGAAATGTCTCAGATCAGATAGAGGAGGAGAGTTTATTTCTGATGAGTTCAACTTATTTTGCAATGATCATGGTATAAAAAGACAAGTCTCTGCATCGAGAACTCCATAGCAAAATGGAATAGCTGAAAGAAGAAACAGATCTATTGTGGATTGTGCTAGAACATTGATTATTGAGAAGAAGGTGCCACAAACATTTTGGAGAGAAGCAATAAGCACAGCTGTTTACACCTTGAACCGAGTTCAATTGAAGAAATGTACTTTGAAGACACCTTATGAAATCTGGTATGACAAGAAACCTAATGTAAGTTATTTTAAAATCTTTGGGAGTAGATGCTATGTTCACAAAGATGATAGAAATGGTAAGTTTGATCAGAAAAGTGAAGAAGGAACATTTATAGGTTATTCTTCTAGAAGCAAAGCATTTAAATGTCTGATCAAATCATCTAACAAAATAGTAGAAAGTGCAAATGTGAAAATTGATGAATTTGCAGAAAGAAATGATGAAGGAAACTCCAAAGAACCAGAATATTATGAAAGATTTGTCTATGTTCAACCGAGAAGTCCTACCGAGAAAACTGGTGGAGAAAATGAAGAGAATATCCAGTTACCGAGTGATGAAGAAGATCATATAGAGCCTACCGAGCCTGTATTAGCCAAGTATATCAGAAGGAATCATGCACCAAGTCAGATTATAGGAGATAAGAATGATCTAGTGATGACAAGGAACAAACTGAGAGAGAACACATGTCTAATATCTGAATTTAAACTGAGAATAGTGAAAGAGGCATTTAACAATGAAGATTGGATAAATGCTATGACAGAAGAGATTGATCAAATCAAGAAGAATGACACATGGACACTAGTCCCAAGACCAAAGGACAAAAATGTAATCGTTACAAAGTGGATCTTCAGAAACAAGCTAAATGAAAAAGGTGAGGTCATTTGGAATAAAGCAAGACTAGTTTGCAAATGTTATGCCCAAGAAGAAGGAATTGATTATGGTGAGACTTTTGCACCTATGGCAAGACTTGAAGGAGTAAGAACATTGTTGGCATATGCTGCTTACAAGAATTTCAAGGTATATCAAATGGATGTCAAATCTGCATTTTTGAATGGTATATTAGAAGAAGAAGTTTTCATTGAACAACCTCAAAGATTTGTTGAAGGAGAAAATAATGATCAGGTATGTAAATTGAACAAAGCTTTATATGGTCTGAAACAAGCACCTAGAGCATGGTATGAGAGATTGCACTCATATTTGATCAAAATTGGTTTTATAAGAACAAGTGAAAACAACAATATGTACATGAAGAATGATGAAAATGGAATACTGATCTCAGCCATATTTGTTGATGATATTATCTTTAGTGGAAATGACTCTCTATGCAAGAACTTTGGAAATGAAATGAGTAAAGAATTTGAGATGTCATTAATCAGTGAGATAAAATATTTTATAGGTCTACAGATATTGCAAATGAAAGATGAGATTTTCATTACCCAATCCAAGTACATAAAGGAAATCTTGAAGAAATTTGGAATGGAGGATTCAAAACCAGTAAGTACTCCTATGACTACCAACTATAAACTATCAAAGAATGATGAATCTGCATCTATTGATGAGACACTTTACCGATCTATGATTGGAAAGTTGCAATATGTTGTTCACAACAGGCCAGATATAGCACATGCAGTAGGTATTGTTGCAAGATTTTCTGTAGATCCTAAGGAAACACACATGACGACAATCAAAAGAATTTTCAGATACTTAAAAAGCACTGAAGTTTATGGCTTAGTATATCAGAAAGGAAATGTTTTTGATTTAAAATTTTATACTAATGCTGATTGGGTAGGCAACATTGATGACAGGAAAAGCACAAGTGGAGGAGCTTTCTTTTTAGGAGAAAGACTAGTGAGTTGGCTTAGCAAGAAACAAGGATGTGTTTCTCAGTCAACAGTAGAAGCTGAATATGTTGCTGCAGCACTGAATTGCACCAATATAGCATGGATCAAACAACTGTTGGAAGGTATAAATGAGCAAGTTACCAAGCTAGTAACTATATTCTGTGATAACACTAGTGCAATTAACATTTCAAAGAATCCTATTATGCACTCTAAGACAAAGCACATCTCTATCAAATATCATTATCTTAGAGAAGAAGTTCAAGAGAAGAAAGTGGTTTTGGAGTATGTTAGCACAAAGGAACAAATTGTAGACATCTTCACCAAGCCACTGCCAAAGGACACTTTTGAGTATCTCAGAAGTCAATTAGGGGTCCTACCCCTATCTTCCATTCACTAACCAAGTTCGGTGAAAGCATCAATTCGATGACTTTACAGAATATCTTTTAGGAGTTGATGCAGATTTACACACTTTAGGAGGTTTTCTAAAGGTGTGCAGGAAACAATAAACAGGGAATAGGAATTGAAGACAAAATGCTCTGATCGAGACTGAATTGATACATAACAACATGGAATTCACTTCTCAAAGGAAGAAATTATGTTTTTTTTCTTTTCATTTTTGACATTGTTGTCAAAGGGGGAGAAGATTGATGTATGCGGGAGAAGTCTATTGACCGAAGGAGAAGACTACATTTCAGAACCAGGGAGAAGACTAATGACAAAGGGAGAGCATTTTAGAATTTCACAGCAATCTGAATCCAAATCAATAAAGTCAAATCAATTGGTTTTGCCATCAATGCCAAAGGGGGAGATTGTTGGCATTATAACAGACAAGAAGAAGGTTGGCATTCCAATTACAATGAGAGATTGTTGGCATTTCAATAAGGATATTGAGAAGGTTGTTGATGGCTATGGATATAACTGATTAAGGATGATTATTGTCTTAATATTATTATTTTGTCATTGATGTCAAGAAATTGATTTTCTAATAAAGTATGATGTTGCCATATCTTAAGAAGTATGATTTGATGAGTATAAAGATGTCGGTAAAAGACACAGAAAGAATATGATGAATAAGGGGATAAGTTATTCAATGGGCAACTATTACCGAGTTAGACAATGATGAGATCATGATGTTTAGATTGTTTTGATATCCTACATATGTTATTGTTTGAAAGGTTAATACTATACTATGTTACCGAGCAAAGAACCTAGTTGGTAAACCCTAAGGTTATCGCTATCGGTTAATGAAGGCAGAATGTCTACCGAGTGAAGTTTAGTATTTACCAAGTTACAACCGAGCTATAACAGAATGCATTAAATGTTTACATATAATACTTAATGAAGGAAGCTGATGAGTTGGAGTGGATCAATGATTGGTAAGCCGTGTGTGAAGATTGTTAAAGAATCTAT
>NC_081412.1:197712691-197760191 GCF_030272615.1 Cryptomeria japonica | reverse complement strand
GACATATTCACTATTATCGGTAAATTGGTCTAGGTTATGGACCGACACGCGTTATTTATTCTAGATCAACATGACATGTTATGGAGATGGTTTAATCAATTGGTATTGTTGTTGAGCTGACATGATGCATCACATCTTGACTTACTTGTAATAGATTTTATTGTATTATTCTTAGTAAGCCGACCTACACATTTGGTCCTAGGTTTGGTATATATGTAAGATCTCAATTGTGAGATTGTAGAGGTGATATGTAATAAGGTATTATAAGGTTGTGATATTTAGTATATGTGAATATAAGCAGAGCTACTCATGTAGACATCATTTGAAGATTCAAGAAAGGTTTGAAGAAGACAATCAGAGCTTAACCGGTACTAAATCCAGCATTGGAGATGCTACTTTGAGTAGTACATTAGCATTGGATTTAATCATCCAGTTGTAGTCAGTGTGACTCCTATTTTGTGATTGAGCAGTAAGCTCTAGGCAGCTGGCCTTTTTGCATGTGCACACCCCATTTGTATACACATACTATCTGCAGTAGTATCATCTGATTGTGGGTAAGGTTTCCCACCATGGTTTTTCCCCTTACAGGGTTTCCACGTACAAATCTCCATGTCATATGTTGTGGATGTTGTTTCTCTTTCTGTTTCATGCACTAAGTTTCACCGGTACTGTTATTAACTGTTAATCTGTTTACTGGCATTAAGTTTGGTTTACCGATATTAAGTATCAAGTTTGGTTAAGTTGTATTTGGGTTGAAATTAAAAGACAACTGATTCATCCCCCCCTCCCTCTCAGTTGCCTTCAGGTCCTAACAGAGGAGCATGCGATTCATTTAGGCTGACAACATCTGGATAAAATTTTGGTCATTGATCTAGCTGACATTGATATGAGAGATTGATCATTGATCCGATTTTGTATACACCATTGATAAGACATCAATGATTCCTGCAATATATTTTTGTGATCTATCTCTGATATTTTTGTGATATCATTGTACATTGGACCTTGATTATTTCTAATGATATGATATACAGTCTATTCTATTTGCTTTATATAATTTATGAGATTATGGATGCATTCTACTTTCTATATGATTATGGACCCTAGATGATGGATGTATGCTTCTTATATGATGATGCAAGATGATGCTATATGTACTATGTGATTCATGTGCAATGAAATGTTTCCTATTTGTATGATGCTTTTATGAATTTATCTATGCATATTGATATGACATGGATGCAATGCAATGCAATAATGATGCCACTTTACATGATTGATATTTATGCCATGAATGATTGAATGATCTATATGAATGATGTCTTATTATGCAATGCATACATGTGATGAAATGAACTAACTTATCATGCAGGATGAATTAACTGATTATTTTTGTTAATGTCCAATGTACTCAATCACTTAATAAGAGAGATAACACATATTGAAGTGTTTGGCCTTGGAAAAGATGAGCCTTTGTGATCCCATGCAAAATGAAATGCAATCTATTTTAAATATGCAAATGTAAATGAAATGCAATGCTGCGATCATATCAATCACTTGGTTATTGCTTTTTGTCATCATTGAGCCTTTAAAATGTGGGAAGTGAGTGCAAACATCGATGGTATAATTGAAACATGATGAACTAAGAACTACTTCCCTAAGTTTTGATATTGCAAGTCAACACAAGCATCGAGGTATAATTGAGCCAAGATGACCTGAGTGTTTCTTGTGTAAAATAGGTAGTATTAACCATTTCTATTTGCAAATCTGAAATGCCTTTGATGATACTCTGATGATCATGTCCGGAGACAAATTTGCACATATTAACGATTAATTTACAGATAGTAGACAAGAAAATATCATGTTCCTTCCTTGTTCCTCTAGTCAGAGACATCCTGAAGTCACTCAGAAATCATGATAGCAAAAATCAAGATATAAAAGTTGAACAAAAAAAACTGTTAGTCAAAAGATATCATCCATTGATATGTGTTTGTCATGTTTAGACTAATAGTTGATAGTTGATGGTAGATAATTTGATCTTGTGTTCAACATTGGATGTTTCTTAGTTTTTGCTTGACAAGTGTTGCCTAACTGTTGTTCTCCCTATTTGATTAAGCCCAAGGAAAATTTTGCCCCTAGCTAGGTTCAGGATTTTGCCCCAAGTCTAGAAACAAACTTTATTATGGTTATACAATGATCCAAACCATGGTGAGAAATCACCTATAAATCCTACGTATGTACAAAGACTTTATTATGGATATGAACAATGCTGATGAAAATGAATGCAAGCAGAAGGATGCATGAACTAATAGATGGAAGAGCTAGCTGATAGATAGCGCCTATTGCCAGGTTTTCACCATCTATTTTTACTGCACTTTTTCTTGATATTTGATTTGTTTTTTGGTATTTTTCACTATTTTCGCTATTTATGTATTTTCTGCTTTTTCACTTTTTTTGGATTTTTCACTTTTTCACTGTTTTTGGATTTTCTGCTTTTTCACTGTTTTTGGATTTTTCTGCTTTTAGACATAATTTCATTTCAAATGCATGCTATTGATGGGTTGCTCGAGCTGATCCCTGTCCGGCATTGATAGCTGATAAGCTCCCAAGCCAAATGCTGCTGTGACCACAAATGGACCCAACTAGTTTGGTTCAAACTTTTCTTTCTTTTCTCGATCTGACTATTTGGGTGGATTTTCTTTTAACACTAGTTCTCCAACTTGAAATGCTCTTGTTTTGACCTTGTTATTATAACTTTGGCACATTCTTTTCTGATACACCTTTAAATGATCAAAGGTATTTTGTCATCGTTCATGGATCAATTCTAACTCTTGTAGTCTAGATACTCATTGTTCTTCTTTTGGGATAAGGCCTTTTAATGATACTCATAGAGAAGGTATCTCTACTTTTATTGATAGTATTTCTTCTGATCCATAGACAAGAGAGAAAGGTGTGGCTCCTGTAGGGGTTGGAATATTGGTACGGTAGGCCCATAAAGCAAGGTTCAATTGAATATGCCAATCTCTGCCAGCTGATGGTATGATGAATCAATAAGGATCCAGTCAACTACAGAGAGAGGGGGGGGGGGTGAATCATTAGATTAAAAATATATAGACTTTCACCAAACTCAAAATCAACCTCTCAAAGAAAACTCTAAACTGGCTGGTTCAAACACTGAACTTCAAATGCAATAATACTGACAAGTTAAACCAATTGACTGTTATAACAGACTAACAGTAAAACATATTTGAAACTCTCAAAACCTTTTGACTAAATCATTCAAATACTTTATTGACAGTAGTTAAAACATATTTTAAATTGTTGTCGGTTAACATAACATATCAAAGTGGATTTAGTAGTTAAGTAATTTAACCATAGTAAACATAACCACAAAAGCATTCACCACAACACAATATTTTTGATATGGAAACCCAAATGGGAAAAACCACGGTGGGAATGAATACCCACAAGTATTCTGAACTCTTCTGAAGTTCTCCCTGTTAGGAGCCTAGCCTGTTAAAGCTTTACAAAAATTCTTGTTAAGAATAGATCCTGTTAGGAACCACCTAGTTAAGGGATTGACTATAATGCCCTATTAGAAGCAATACCCTGTTAGGAGTAACCTCAACAAAGGATTTGAATTCCAAGCTAATGGACCACCTAGTTAGAGGATTTAGACAACACTAAGCTTGTTAGAGCTTACCCGGTTAAGGGATTTGACTGTTGTAATTGGTAGATAACAACAGGGGTTTGCTGATCTGTTGAATATCACTACACTTGCTTGTTTAGATCCTTTTCATGCTTCTATCTTCCTTTACACATACTACAAATACATCTCCTAGTTCGGTAACCACACTCTCCTACTCAACCACAAATTTCCAACTCTACAAAAAAACAACTCATCGACCTTATAAACAAAATAATAGGTCGATAACACATCACAAACCTAAACATCTCATAGAGATTACAAACAAATCGGTTAAAGTATGACCATTGGATTACATAACAATCATTGCTCATCATTCAAGACAACCTCGACCGCTCCTTGATCACTGTTTCATCAAACATTGTAACTCATCATGTGGTTTCCATTACATGCAATGAACTTGCTCATTCCCAAGACAAAAACCGTTATCTCTACATGCCAAAAATCTTTTGAAACTCTTCTCATACAACAAGCATATGTGTCATAATCATTACCGCTCACCATTTGATCGTAAACCAATATAATCAATTCACCAAGCTCCATTAGTTAGGGTTTATCATATCAATAGGTAGGGTTTACTAGTTGATCTCACTTCTTCTCAAGCTCACTTATTGGTTACAATTCCCTTCACTAGTTCTTCCTACCGGTTACAAAACAACATCATTACCAGTTATAATTGACATCAATGACAACATAGAAGTTCATCAATGTAATCTTCATGAAAATGCTAACATTATCCCCCTTTGGCATTGATGGCAATACAAGTATCAATACCCTTAATTGCTATAATTGTGAATAGGAATCTTGGTTTATATTTTACCATGTACTATCTTTCAACTAAGTCTCCATGTCTTCAACTGGTAACTAGCTATAGATCTTCTCTCTACCAATCATATAGCTCATCTCCCCAATCATATAGTTCTTCTCCTCCTTTGACAACAATGCCAAAGTGAAAGTAAAACATGCAATGTCAAACTTCACTATTCAACAACATCAGTGTGCAACTTGATGCTACCCCTATGGAATAATTCCACTCTACACCAATCCTACTTCAAGATTCTACAAGTAGCATAGGGACTCATATACTCCACATCATGCTCAATTGACCTCATCTAGGGGCACAACCCCTAGATGACTTCTAATATACTTAAAATTAGTCTTAGGTAGAGGTTTTGTAAAGATATCTGCTAGCTACTCCTTGGTAGATACATGCTCCAATAATACATCTTTACTCTGCACTTTTTCTATCAAGAAATGATATTTCAGCTCAATATTCTTGGTTGTAGCATGCAAAATAGGGTTCTTTGAAATATTAATTGCATTGGTGATCACATAAAATCTTGACTGGATCTGTAACCTTCATCTTGAATCCTTCCAGAATGTGTTTCATCTTTATTGCCTGGGTACAATTCATATACCCTATAACATACTCAGCTTCAATAGTAGATTGTGATATACAACTCTGCTTCTTGCTGCTCCATGATACAAGTCTTCCTCTAAGAAAGAATGCACCACCGATTATGCTCTTCCTATCATAAACATTGCCTGCTCAGTCTGCATCTGTATAAACCTTCAAATCAAAGTAACCTGCATATGGATACCATAATCCATAGTCAATAGTAACTTTCAAATATCTGAATATCCTCTTGGTTGCTATTAAATGTGTCTCCTTTGGATTCTTCTAAAATATAGTAACTAAACCAACTGCATGAGCTATATCCGGTATGCTATGAACAACATAGTGCAATTTACCTACCATTGACCTATAATACTTTTCATCAATAGATGTGGCTTCATCCTCCTTAGACAATTTACAACCTGTAACCATTGGTGTCCCAACTAGTTTATAGTCACTCATTCCAAATGTCTTCAATACCTCTTTCACATACTTAGACTGTATGATAAAAACACCACTCTTCATCTGCTGAATTTGCAAGCCCATGAAGAATTTTATCTCTCCCACTAGAGAAATTTCAAATTCATTTTTAATCTCATTTGAAAATTCATCGTTGCCTCCAAATATGATATCATCCACAAAAACTTCACTAACTAGTATTTTATCTCCTTCAGATTTGAGATATATATTGTTGTCTTCACTGGTTCTCCAAAAACCTATCTTCATCAGGTGTGAATGTAACCTTTCATACCATGCTCTCAGTGCTTGCTTCAAACCATATAGTGCCTTGTGCAATTTACATACCATATCTTTTTCATCAGTCAAAGCATAAACATCTGGCTGTTCAATGTATACTTCTTCTTCTAGTATTCCATTTAGAAATGCTAATTTCACATCCATCTGATATACTTTGAATCCCTTAATGCTGAAAAAGTAAGTAAAGTCCTACCACCTTCCAGTCTAACCACTAGTGCAAAAGTCTCACCATAGTCTTCTCCTTCTTCCTATGCATAACCTTTGCAAACCAATCTAGCTTTGTTTCAGAGTACTACTCCATCTTCATTCAGTTTATTCCTAAATACCCATTTAGTACCTATCACATTTTTATTCACCGGTTTGGGTAATAGGGTCCATGTGTTGTTCTTCTCAATTTGATCAAGCTCCTCCATAGCTTTGATCTAGTCATCATCTCCAAATGCTTCCTTAGCATTTCTAGGCTAAATAGTGGAGATCATGCAAGAATTCTCTCTAATTCTTCTTCTGGTTAACATTCTAGCATCCTTATCTCCAATAATTTGGTTAGGATTATGATTGAGTCTCATATGCCTCAGAATAATATGATCATTATCTTCAGGTTCTTCTTCTTCATTATCATCATCTTCTGAATCTACCTATTCTGGTTGAACTGGTACAACAACATTCTCTTTACCAGTTTTAGGTTTCATCGGTTCTGGTTCCAAAAATAGAATGCAAGGATCTTCTTACTTTTTCCCCACACTGGTTTCTCCTAAGACTTCAGGATACTCATCCACTTGAACATCAACACTTTCAATGATTCTTTGTGTTTGGTTGTTGTAAAATTTGTTGGCCTTACTCTTGGTGGAGTAACCAAGAAATATGCCTTCATCACTTTTAGCCTCAAACTTGCTAACATGGTCACCTCTCTTAATAAAACATTTATTGCCAAATATCTTAAAATAACTAAATTTAGGTGATCTACCATACCAATATTCATAAGGAGTTTTATCCTTACCTCTTTTTACCAATATCCGGTTCATAGTGTAGACAATTGTGCTGACATCTTCTCTCTAGACAACTCTTTATTAGAAGTTGGGACAGGACCTTACTGGCTGGATCCACCTTTCAGGACCTAGACCTACCTTCCTTTCAAAACCTTATTATCGAAGGCTGAGAGTTCTCCCAAACCCACTGAATCACAAAGAATCTGCCTTGATGTTACCTTTGTGCTATTAAGCCTGTGGATCATCAATGCCACAAGTTCAATGTCAAATCTATGCCCTTAGGCCCGATAGCAAGAATGGCATAGGCTTCAGTAATGGAAGAGGTAGAAGTAGTTTGAGAGCCAATATCAGATCCCACTATTGCAAAGCCCATTTGAAAGTAAGCATCTGAGCCAGTGAACCTAGTTTTTTCTACACATCCTTGTATCAACATTATTCTAGCAGCTTCAACAATTGACCGGTTGTTCCTCTCCACAATACCATTCTGCTGTGGTGTCCTCACTACAGAAAGTTGCCTTTTGATACCATTTTCTTCACAATATTGAGTGAATTCCTCTGAAGTAAATTCACCACCTTGATTAGTCCTCAAACACTTTATCTTCTTGCCACTTTCCTTTTCAGCTAATGCCCTGAATGCCTTCAAATTACTATGATTTTGTTTTATCCTTCAAGAATGTGACCCACATCATTCTTGAGAAATCATTAGTGAAGATCATAAAATATCTGTCACCTTGAATACTTTTAGTCCTTATTGGTCCACATAGATCTGTTTGAACCAAATCTAACAAATGTTCTGCTGAAAAAGATTTGCTCTTAAAAGTTGAGGATGTCATCTTTCCCAACTGACATTCCTTACACAGAGCATTAACCGGTTTGTCCAACTGAGGCAAACATCTTACCGACTTGGACTTGCTCACTTTTACAATGTTATCAAAATTTATATGATGAAGTCTCCTATGCCAAAGCCAACTATCATCTATTTTAGCAATTAAACAGTTCTTGACTTTAGGAGGTGAAATAGGTTACCTTTTGTCTTCTTGCCGATTGTAATTAGTTCACCTTTGCTCCCATATATTTTGCATGTTCCATTCTTAAATTCCAATGGATAACCTATGTCATTGAGTTGGGCAACACTCAAAAGATTGTTCTTTAATCCTTTAACCCAATAGACATCATCTACACTGCTCTTTCCATTAAGAGAAATAGTTCCCTTACCTTTTGCCATGTAGGGTGAGTCATTTCCAAATCTCACAACTCCTCCATCAAATTCCTTCAAAGTAAGAAATTTACTCTGGTCATCAATCATGTGGTGTGAACAATCACTAGCAATGATCCAATCATCAGAATTATCCATGCAAGAAACTAATGCCTTCTGATCAGATGTCTCCTCTTTAATGAATACAAAACAATGTCTTCATTAGCATCTCCCTCAGATTCCTCATTAGTGATACCACCATCAACTACAATGAGACAATCTCTTTTGCCTTTTCCCTTGTATTTCTTGAACTTCTCACACTTATGCTCATTGTCACTATTAGGATAGTTAGCTACAATGTGTCCAATCTTGTTGTATGCAAAACATTTCAAAGGTAATTTACCTCTGTACTTACCGGTACCTCTGGGCAACCACTTGGCCAACAATGCTTCAAGTTCAACCAGACTGTCTTCATCATCAACTTCTCTACTGGATCTAGATTCATATCTGTGACTGACATCTCTACTTTTCCTCATAGGAGGGTTAGAAACTGAAGTTCTAAATGTAGATTCGGATTTCTAAACACTACCATCATAACCATTTAATTCAAAAGTAGTAAGCTTACCAATGATGGAGTCAAGAGCTACCTTAGTTTTGTTAATAGATTTTAGCTCCTGAATGGCTGCAACTAGGGTAGCGTAGACCGGTAGAAGGGTTCTCAACACCTTGCTAACCACTATGGCATATTCCACTTTACCACCAACACTCTTGATCTCACCAACTATCTCTTTGATCCTCTGACCATACTATTGTATATTCCCATCTTCAACCATCCGCATATCATCAAATTTTCCTCTCAGACTCTCTTCTTTGGAAATCTTCACATGCTCATCACCACTATAGATCTCTTCAAGTTTCTTCCATACCTCATAAGTAGTCTCTAGACCATGGATATTAGCATACTCTGCATCAGACAAAGAACTAATAATGGCTTCCAATGCTTGATTATTTTCTTGTTGCTTTTTCTTCCGATCATTAGTCATAATCCCACTAGGTGCAACATATTGAGTACCAACATGTTCCTAGTATTGACTTCCTAGACTCTTGATATAAATTTTCATTCTATCACTCCATATTCTATAGTCCTCTCTATTAAACTTTGCACCTTCTTTCTTCATCATGTGCTTCAAGATCTTTACCTCAAGTTGTTAGGATTAGACCTTAGAGGACCTGAATAACTCTGATACCAATTGATGGTATGATGAATCAATAAGGATCCAATCAACTACTGAGAGGGAGGGGGGGTGAATTAGTAGATAAAAACTATATAGACTTTCATCAAACTCAAAATCAACCTCTCAAAGTAAACTCTAAACTGACTGGTTTAAACACTGAACTTCAAATGCAATAATAATGAGAAGTTAAACCAGTTGACTGTTATAACAGACTAATAGTAAAACATCTTTGAAACTCTCAAAAACTTTTGACTAAAGCATTCAAATACTATACTTTATTGATAGTAGTTAAAACATATTTCAGATTGTTGTCGGTTAACATAACATATCAAAGTGGATTTAGTAGTTAAGCAATTTAACCATAGTAAACATAACCACAAAAGCATTCACCACTTGACACAATATTTTTGACGTGGAAACCCAAATGGGAAAAACCACGGTGGGGATGAATACCCACAAGTATTCTAAACTCTTTTGAAGTTTTCCTTTTTAGGAGCCTAGCCTATTAAAGCTTTACAAATAGTCCTATTAAAAACAAATCCTGTTAGGGACCATCCGGTTAAGGGATTGACTATAATGCCCTATTAGAAACAATACCATGTTAGGAGTAACCTTAGTAGAGGATTTGAAATCCAATCTAATGAACCACCTGGTTAGAGGATATAGATAACACTAAGATTGTTAGAGCTTACCTGGTTAAGGGATTTGACTGTTGTAATTGTTAGAGAACAACAAGGGTTTACTGATCTGTTGAATATCACTACACTTGCTTGTTCAGATCCTTTTCATGCTCCTATTTTACTTTACACATACTACAGATACATCTCCTGGTTCGGCAACCACATTCTCCTACTCTCAACCACAAATTGCCAACTCTACAATAAAACAACTAAACGACCTTATAAACAAAACAATAGGTCGGTAACACATCACAAACCTAAAC
Organism: Cryptomeria japonica; assembly: GCF_030272615.1. Classification (NCBI taxonomy): domain Eukaryota; kingdom Viridiplantae; phylum Streptophyta; class Pinopsida; order Cupressales; family Cupressaceae; genus Cryptomeria; species Cryptomeria japonica. The sequence goes on along the minus strand of NC_081412.1, from coordinate 197,749,974 downwards.
ATCTCATAGAGATTACAAACAAATTGGTTCAAGTATGACCGTTGGATTACATAACAATCACTGCACATCATTCAAGACAACCTTGACCACTTGTTGATCGCCACTTCATCAAACACTATAACTCGTCACGTGGTTTCCATTACATGCAATGAACTTGCTCATTCCCAAGACAAAAACCGTTATCTCTACGCACCAAAAATATTTTGAAACTCTTCACATACAAAATGCATATGTGTCATAATCATTACCACTCACCATTTGATCATAAATGAATACAATTGATTCACCAAGCTCCATGGGTTAGGGTTTAACATTTCAACAGGTAGGGTTTACAGGTTGATATCACTTCTTCTCAAGCTCACTCACCGGTTACAATTCCCTTCACTAGTTCTTCTTACCGGTTACAAAACAATATTATTACAACATCATTACCGGTTATAATTGACATCAACGACAACATAGAAGTTCATCAATGCAATCTTCATGCAAATGCCAACACCAACATCATTCACTGTCTTTTTGAGGATTTTTAAAATTGTTTTCCTTGATGCTTCTTCTTGTCCATTCTCTTGTGGATAGTAGGGTGCGGAGAACCTATGTTGGATCTAAAATTTCTCACAAAGCTCTTGTGCATCCCGGTTCTTGAATGGTTGACCATTATCAATGATAATGGTCATGGGTATGCCATAGCGACATATGATGTATGTAATGCCCGCCAAAATACCCTAAAGAAACTAAAAAAAAAATCCAATGGAGATAATTTTTTTTTAATTAACATCTAATAACAATTAATGCAACACATAACATCTCTATCTATTTACATTCGTTCATCAGTTAACCAATATGAACATATATCATTACTCATTTCATGAATTAACGCAAGCAGAAAAATCACAACATCATTAATCTTTGCCTAGGGTACTTTAGCACCATTACTTAAATTCATTTCCACAATAGCATACTACGCATGTGAAAGATATATTTCACCTTCATTATTGCATCATAATATAATTATCTACTCATGAGATATGCAACCTACAACATTACTTATTTCCCATGATATGCATAATTTTCTTTCTACCAATGCATCTATATGAATCATACATGTTTACTAAATCCATTTAACATCCTATAACATATTCATTTATTACTCCATGAACATTCCTCTTTCAAGATTATTTAACATTCTAACTAGCCTCTAATCATCCCATGAGATAATACAACTGATCCATAATGCAATTCCATTCTATTCCAACTATAATCCATTCATTTCCATGACTCATAAGATCACCTCTCTACAATAGTACAATACAACTAGGCCTTAATAATAATTTCCAACTACAATTCATCTACAAATATAAGTACATTAAATACATCATGAGCATAGCTCTTTCTACTACAAGATTCTATCTATGATATACAAAAAGTGTTACATTACATACATTTTATCTTATCCATTACATAAATCTGCTATAAGGTACATCCATAGTACATCATGAAGAAGAATCCATGTCCGCACAAGTAGAATCGAAAAGAACATCCCAATGGCTAAAAAGCACCAACCTCCGAACCATGTGGAACCAAAGGAACCACCCCTCGTGCTAGGAGATGACACAAGGTCCCAACACACACTCTAAACCTAAGCTGGCACCTAAAACTAAGGAGACTAACCACACAAAGAATCTCAAGCAAGAACTTACACAATATAACAAGAATGAACTCCCAAAGCCATAAAACTCATCAAGACATAAGTGCATCCAATAAGAATAATCCATAAATCAATAAGGGGAAACACATGTAGGAGTGGAGTGTCATCACATGCCATCCTCATAACACAATAACATAATAACACAAGGCGCTAGCCTGATGGACATGTGGAGCCATCTCAACCTATGAGGGACTAAGGGAGATTAGCTTACCATCTTCACGACCTTCTCATGCTTATCCTAAAACATCTTCCCTAAGACTAAGTCATGAGGCACAATCAATTTATCATCTTATTAATTAATATAACTACCCAACCCATCAATTATTAGGTTATCACTTATTTACAAATCATGGAAAACTCCAATGTGCCCTAGTGGTCTAGACTTCATGCATCCTTACAAGGAACCTCATGCAAGCCTATCTCTCATGACCTCGGTCATCACAAGGAAGCCCACTCCCCCCTAACATGGTCTCAAACATGACAACACAAGAGGCTCTAGAATCATAATTGAATATGAGAATATACATAAATCTGAAATCACAAATAATCCATATGCAAACAACAATATCATCTCATAATCATGAAACATGTGAAAGTTAACATCATGAGAACCAAAAATCAATAAGCCTCTTGGCCAAATAAACATATCAAGGCCATAAGAAATGCCATAAAATCTGAAATAAATCATCACATAATCTTAGCAAGGCCTATCCACTTGCTGGCACATAATCACAAGAATCTCAATCTCTCTCTTGGTGCATCAACAAGAGAGGAAGCACAAACAACTCAAATGGAGTAAAATGCATACAAAACAAAAATAAATAAATCATATGAAGACATCACCAATCATAAATAATTTTAGACAACATCATAAATTCCCTCAAAAAGCCTCTGGTATAACCCCAAATCCAACTGACCTCAAACAGACTTCAAACTGGACAAAACCTTAAAAATATACATAATGGCACATATGACTGATATTTTAGCGCATAAAAAAAAAAGTAAATTTTGGCAGAAAACTACTTAAGTGCAAAATCAAAACTGCTCGAAATATAAACAGCCAAATATGACGTATTTATACTCGTTGGAATCAGCACAAAATAAACTATAAGAATATGTGAACAAAATAAAATAATAAAATTCACCCAAGGAACTCCAATTGAAAACATAATGCAGACTTTTGGAGGAAGAACATCTCCAGCATTGTCAAAAATTGAGGAAATACTACAACCTTGAATCTAAAATATAGAAAGCATAATATATGACTCAAATACATTTTAAAGACATTCCACATAACCAATAACATCCATACACAAGGGGATGTGTGAAAATAAAAAGGGGAAAAAATCCTCTGAGTCTCCTCTACAACAAAGCCAGATTGGAAGCTCATAAAGACTCTCCTCTTTCCTAGATTCACAATCTCCATAAGAACTTATCTACCAGGTTAAAATCTCCTTAATATACAATAGAGATCTTATTAAAATAATTCACACAAGACATATACAAAATCTGCAAGATATTCCTCATGTTGAACATTCACGACAATGCACAGGAAGCATTGTTTCCAGAACTATAAACCAAGCAAAGAATCTAAATTCTCATGGCTACCCATTCCAAATCTAGGAAGATTAAAGAGAATGCATAAACCAAATTATTTTTATTATTATTATTATCAAATCAAACATGGAGCATACAAGTTTCAAACTTTGAAAGCAAAACAAGAAACCAATGGAGAAGCCTCCAACCTGCAACCTGTGTGATGGTTTGTAGTTGAAGAAGAGCTCCCACAAGCCAAACCAAAATCCAATCAAGCTCCAGCCAAAAACTAAAAGTGCAGCAATCCAAAACCAAGGAAGAAAACTTGCTAGAGAAATTTCCAGAGAATAGCAAAAATCCCACCGAAAAACTTCACGGGAATGAAAATTAAAAGCAACAATAATCCAAAAACCCTAGCTTCAATTTCGACCAATCAAAATATTCCATTTTGGAGTATATTTTACCAACCCACCATATAATATAATTTATTCACCCATTTTGAATTTAACCAATGAGAGTGAAGGGTAGGTAAAGTAAATAAAATATACTTATTCAACTAAGTGGGATTGTTTTTATTTCTTTATTTAATTTATTGTGCTCATACACCCCACTTAGAAATAAAAAGTCAAATAAATAATTAAATAGTCAAATACCATTAAAGATTAGTCGCAAATATTAAATAAATATTAAACAACAATAAAGCTTATCAAATATTAAAATAATCATAAAATCAATAAATGTTAATTATCAAATAAATATAAATATCAAATAATTAAATATTGAAAACTTATAAATTAAATACATTAAAATAAACATTTCCAAATAGAAAACTACACATAATTACTCTAACATCATCAAGTAAATCAACTGGCATAAACTGGACTCACAATACCAAAGGACCAAGTTTACTAACTGACATGGCGAATTATGCCAAGACGTTGACTAAACATGGTGAACAACTTAGACCTAGAGTATGTGAGGGGAATCTCATGCCATCTCTGAACCACATAAGCCATTGGAACTAAAGACATGCTCAGACTTGTGAAGCCAGGTGGAGTCGATGTCTTGTACCTACAAAATCCTGCAACCACAAAACAATAACAAAACATATACATATACATATATAGAACAAGCAAGTGATAGAGAATCACGACGACACATCCCGCTTGCAATGAGTGATGTGGAATCATCTCTATCACGAAGACAGTCAAACAATAGTCAAACACATCTCATAAACATCTCATCATATGTAATCACAAAGTAGGGTTAGTGTAATCATAATCATCATCAAAAACCATGATAAATCTAATCTATCAATAATCCATCACATAGTGAGCATATAAAGTCCATCAAGTACATGTATCATCAAATCACATGATGAATCATGATAATACCAACATACATATAGATCATCAAAATAGCATATGTCCAATAGTATCTAACATCAATCATAAGTCATTGAAGCACATGAGTAATCATCATCCAAATCATCAAAATATAGTCTAGATAAGTCTATCAAGCGAAATATAAAAGTCAACTCTAGTCAAAATAAGTCGAATCAAGGGTGGACACTACAATGTAGTTCAAGATAAATGCAGCAATTTTTTTGCTTGTGATATTTGTGAGAGCTACACCTCAATCCATTTTGTAAAATATTCTATATCTACAATGATGAATTTGTAACCATTGGATGAAGGAGGATTTATCTTTCCTACTAGATCAAGACCCAATTGGCAGAAAGGCCAAGATGTTACCAAAGCATGAAGCTCTTGTGTTGGTGTATGAATTAAATTGCCATGGATCTGACATTGTTTGCATGTTTTAGCTATCTAGATAGAATCTCGTTCCATAGTTGGCCAATAATAGCCCAAGCATATGAGTTTTTTCAAAAGGGTAAGACCACTTGAATGAGTGCCACAAATGCTGTTATGGAATTTATTTAAGGCCTTTTGAGATTCTTCTTGCTTGAGACATCTCAAGAGAGTACCATCCAAACCTCGTTTAAAAAAGGTATCCACGCCAAGAGTATAATGAGAGGATTGGCGGATGAAATTTTGCTTCTAGTTCTTTGACAAGTCAGGAGGGATAGTGTTATCTTTCAGATATGTATAAATTTGGCCACAACGGGAGGAATCATGCCCAACAAGGTGACAGATAATTTGGGAATCAGGACAATCATGGGCAGGGTAAAACAACTCTTCCACCGAGAATTTGTAACACTCTTGATTTTCCTATGTCTGAAATAGAGAAGTGAGTGTTGTCATGGCCTATTCTGCTTTGTTGTCATTTCTTGCAATCTTTTCAAAAGTGATTTCTACAAAATACTTTTTGAAATCATCTATCATCTTTTTATAAGGAATTAGTTTGTCATCCTTTATTTTATAATCATCATTAATTTGATTGATGACGAGCTAAGAGTCTCCAAAAACCTGTAGTTGTATGATGTTCCATTATATGGCCATTTTGATTCCTATGACCAAAGCTTCATATTCTACTGTATTATTGGTGCATGGAAAACTCAATTTATATGCCTTTGGAATTGTGTGACCTTGTGGTGTGATGAATAAAATGCCTGCTCCTGATCCATGTTGGGTATATGAACCATCAAAGTACAACTGCCATGTCTGTTTGGTGACTGTGAGTATATCAACATTTGGAAATTAAATGTTTAAGGGATGATCATCTTGAAGTGGTGCTTCTGCTAGCTGGTCTGCAATGACTTGTCCCTTGATAGCTTTTCTTTCCATATATTCAATATCAAATTCACTCAGGATCATGACCCATTTTGCTAATCTTCTTATTAATGTCACCTTTATGAGAAAATACTTTAATGGATCTATTTTATCATCAAGATAATGTTGCAACTTTTGAGAAGCGAACACTACTACTAAGCATGTCTTTTCTGTTGGTGAATGATTGATCTCATATCCCATTAATGTTCTGCTGATGTACTAAATTCTTTTCCTTCATTATCCTGTTGTGTGAGCATAACTTCTAATGATACTTCTATGGCTGATACATATAGTAACAACGAATGACCTTGAATTGATGACATTAGGAAGGGTGGTTGCATGAGATATTCCTTGATTTTGTTGAATGCTTCTTCACATTGGTTGTCCCATTTGAAAGGAACATTCTTGTGCAACAACTGAGTAAATGGTTGACACTTATCTGCCAACTGAGCAACAAATCTTCAAATTGACTGCAATCTTCCTTGAAGTGATTTGAGTTGATTGATATTTTTGGGAGATGCCATTTCCATGATTTATTTAACTTTAGCTGGATCTACTTCTATATCCCTAACTGAAAAAATGTATCTCGTTAGATTACCTAAAGTGACACCAAAGACACATTTCTTGGGATTTAGCCTTAGTTTGTTTTGTTCTAACTGGTCAAAGATCTTTTCCAATATTTTTTTGATGTTCCTCTTTATTGTATGATTTTGCCAATATGTCATCTACATAGTCTTCCATGAATGTATGCATCATGTCATGGAATATTGTTGTCATAGCTCTCTGATAAGTAGCACCTGCATTGTTTAGTCCAAATGGCATGACATTCCAACAGATAGTACCCCATGGACACATGAAAGTTTTCTTTTCTTGATCTTCTAGAGCTATTTTAATTTGATTATATCTCGAGAAGCCGTCCATTAGAGAAAACATGGAATGTCCACTAGTTAAATTTATAATGATGTCAATATTAGGCAAAGGAAAGTCATCCTTTGGACATGCATTATTGAGATCTCTGAAGTTTGTGCACACTCTGCTACTTTTATCTAGTTTATAAATGGGAACTATGTTTGATACCCATAAAGGATATGACACTGGTCTGATGAATCCCATGTCTAGTAATTTCTTCAATTCTACTTTGACAAGGAGAGCTATATGAGGAGGCATCTTTCTAAATTTCTATTTTACTGGTTTGGCTCCTAGAGCGACATTTAGGTGATGCATTATAAGATCTGGATCCAATCCTGGCATGTATGCATATGACCAGGCGAAATTGATTTCTCATCTTTTAAAAAATTCTAGATATTTATGCTTTTCTTATTTTGATAGAGAGGTTGTTGGATGTAGAATCTTTGGTTGATCTGTTGTTCCAATGTTGACTGCCTCCACTGGTTCAATCAATATAGATGATCTCTCTTGATAATATTTAGGTAAGGTGTCAAATCTCCCATTTTCTAACACCTCAAGGAGGTTTTCACTTTTAGATGCATCCTTTCTTTTTAATTTTCCTTAGTCTAATGTTGCCAATAAATGTTTTTCAACATTAGATCTAATATTTTTTTCTTTATTTTTACTTTTGCGACTGGGAGATTTGGTACCCACTTGACTGGAAGATGCGTTGGTGAAATCCCTAGTGGAAGTTGTTGTGGGCTCAATTGCATTGAGGTATAAGGCTATAGCGTGGCCATTAGGAAAGGTATTAATTTTAGTATGTCCTTCATTATCCCAATCAATAAAATACTCAAGATGTATTAAAGGTAAGGGATCCTCAGGTTGAGATGTTTCAAAGGCATTAAAGGTCATGATAGAAATGTTAAAGTCATGAATACATATTTCAATGTATAAGATGATACTCTCATCAGAATGACCTCTCGCAAGTAGTTCCTGATCATCCTTGATTAAATTCAAGTCGACCAAATGTGATTTTAATTCAAGTGACCTAGTTCCTAACATTGGTCCTACATACACATGAACTACATCAACACCCACATATTATTCATATTAGGTTTCTTCAGCTAATTGTTTAGAATGATAGGAATCCCATTCCCATTCATTAGAATCTGTCTCACTGGAAGCTTGCAATCTGCAGATTTCTTGTGAGATAGTTCAAATAACCAGAAGACAACTGAGATGGGGGGGTGAATCAGTTGTCTCAGATTACGAGAATGTTTAGCAATTAAAACTTTAATACTGGAACCCAAAACATTAATACCAGAATGCTTAAACCAAATGTCAGAATAACAGTTAAACCAATTAAGCATAAGCAATAATCACAAAATAAATACCATCCACATGACACCAAGATTTATACATGGAAAACCTAATAAAGGGAAAAACCATGGTGGGAAGCCTACCCATAGTGAGATAATACTTCTACATCAAGTATGTGAATTACAATTGAGGGTCCTATACTTGCAGGAAGGCCAATAGCCTAGAGCAGATTGCTCATCACAAAAGGAGCCTCACTGACTACATAGAAATCTAGACTACAAATTGGAGAAGTGTTTGAACTGCAAAGATATCATCTCCTATGCTTGAGTACAGTTCCGGTTAAGCTCTATACCAGAGGAATAAATCCTCTTACATAAACCCAATTCAATCTCCAATGATTGACCAAATCCTTTGCCTGAATGATATTACATTATTCGCACATTACATATCCATTTCCATGACCTACTTCTCTACCATATGATCTACAACGAGATCTTACATCATATATATACAAACCCTCAGCCATAAACAATCAGGTCGGCCACCAGACAATAAACCAATTACATAATTATAAAACATGTCGGCCTTAGACCAAGCAAATAATATCCAACACATAAGACATCCCGAAAACATATCAAGAAGTCAAATCCACATGCTTCATTAAGTCAGTCCATAAACTAGATCAACTGGGACCCAATATAGGTCCACACACTAAAAAAATGATCTCCATCCGCCAAGTCTCGAACATGATCAGCACCAGCATCATGAAACTTCATCAGAAAATATACCAACACCACTTATGCATATCACCAAAGACCTTCATCAAAAGCTCTACCGATGAAACCCTTGCCGGAACCAGAAGCCAAGCTTCCAAGCAAATAGGATAGCATCTGATCACCAAACCAAAACCAAATGACTAAATATGATCATGAGTATCATGAGTAAGCTAATTCCATAACCAAATCATACCGAATCCTACCATATCATGCCGGATCTAAACCAACTAGAAACTGCTCAAGCTACCAGGACCAGAAGGGCGCCGATAAAGCATCCAAACAACTAGTTTTGACATCAATGATAAAACATCAATGCAACACATAATCAATTCCTCCAAATGGCCAATATTTGTTCATATAGATTTTCTTCTCTCATATTCAACTTCCTCCAGGCTAATATTTAGTTTTGTTAGTCTTGCTATTAGCTCTCCTTGTTTTATACTAGCTTCTTGTCTGTTTTGATTAAGTTGACTCTTCTTGGGAAGTGTCATTATTTTATCTTTCTTGCTAATTAGAAGCTCTCTCTTTTTGTGATCTTATGTTTTTTTGTTCTTTTTGTCTGGAAGATACTTCTTCTCTTTCGATTGCAAGTTGTTTTTGTCTTTTGTCATGTTCATCTTTTTGTTGCCTAGAAGATGTTTTTTCTTGTGGAGTAACTTGTCCATACCCTAAGCCTGATTTGTCTATAGCCTATTGAGTATGAGGTTGTATGGGTTCTAAGACACCTTCTTTTATTTTTCCTACATGACCTATTCCAGTGTATCCCATTTTTTGAAGGATGTTAAATTCTTTTCCATATTTTTTGGTAGGTATTATGACGTTATTGATTTTTTGTTGAACTTCTTCATCCTTGCATAGTCATTGTAGCACATTTGTGTCCTCTATTTCTTCAGATAATGTTCCAACACTAACATATGCTCCATCAAATATTGGAAGAGGTTTCACAATTGGCTGTTGTTTTGATTTTGATGATTTATCATAAGATTTAGGAGAAAGTGGTAACTATGATAGTGAATATTCTCCATTCTCGTGATCCCTTAGATGTATCTATTTTTGAAAACTTGACAAGATTGAGGAAAATGATTTTTCCTTTGATTGTGTGCTTGAAGATGATGCCTCTCTATTATGTGGAACAATGACCTCTTGTGCTAGTTTCAAATTACTACAATATTGGAATGGATTCGAGTCTTATGAAATTGTGATTTCCTGCCCATTGTACATAAACTTCAAGAAATGGTGATAAGTTGAGGGAATATCTTGTATGTCATGAATCCATGGTCCTCCCAAAAGTATGTTGTATGATAAATCCAGGTCCAAAACTTGACATGTTGTATCTTTCTGCAAGGTTCCTACTTTGATTGGTAATACCACAATTCCTTTGGAGGAGCACTCTTCTTCATCATATGCTTTGATTGTGATCTTTTTACAGGGACCAACTACATCTTCGGAATAACCTAAAGCACAAACAAGACTTAATGAGAAAATATTCAAGACAACTCCTCCATCTATTAGGACATGTTTAACATGCATTTTATGAATAAGGACTTCAATATGCAAGGAAGCGCTATGAGGATGTTGCAGAGACATGTCATCTTCTTCTATGAATGATAAGAATTGAGGAGTTGTGAGGTTCCCCACCATAGTTTGGACCTAATCTACACCAAGATCTTTGGATACTATCATATGTACTAATGCTCTTTCTAAAATTTATTTGTGTGTGCGTGAAAGTTTTAAAAGTTCTAAAATTGATATTTGCGTGGGAGTTTTCTATAGTTGCTCCACTATACTATATTGTTTTAAAGTGGATGATGTGTCAGTTGTAGGACCCAACAAACTAACCTTGGCTTTGCTTCTCATGATAACATGAGCAGGTTCTTGTTGTTGTTTCTCTTTGACCACAATCACATTAACCATGTTATCATAGGTATGAACATAGTTCACTTTTTCTTTACCCTTGCCATTTTGTGCTATTGATGATTCACCCTTCTCATAATTAGGAAGTAGAGTTTTGAAATTTGTGTGTGATTTGTTTGTCTTATGCCCATCCATAGTTATTACACCATTGTCAATCAAATCTTGGATGATATTTTTTAACCACTGACAATCATTTGTTCGGTGTCCTTTGTTTTGATGAAAATCACAATAATGGTTATCATTTCACCAAAAAGGTTTTACCTTGGGTTCAAAGTTTCTTGCTTCTGGCAAGGTAATCAACTTGTTTGCAAGAAGTGTCTTTAATGCTGATCCAAGTGGTTCACCAATGTTGGTAAATTTCTTGTGAAAGAAATTATTAAATGATGCTTTTTGTTTATTTTCATCTTGTTGAACCACTGCTGTGTGATTTGATAAATTGAAAATAGGTTGCTTCAGTTTCACATTTATTATCCACTATCCCATCATTGATGATGTTTTGATTTCTATTCCAGAACTTGGGCTTATCATTCTTGTTATTATTAGTAGTGTAGACATCTAAAAATGGTCAACACTTGCGGAGTCATACTTTAACATTGGCGCATTGCCTTATTTTAGGTTTTTGCATAGCATTAACATTTCTTCTATGTTGCGTACTTGGTCTTTATCATTTGTGAGCATCGAGTCCTTCTTCTACAATCCTCATTCTTCTCGCTTTTGAATTAGGGTTTTGTCCTCTTATCAATCTTGTTGTTTTGTGATCAATTTGTCATTGATCCTCATCTTTGTCAATCTCATCAATTTTGTGATCGATTTGTCATCGATCCTTGTCCTCTTCAATCATGTCAATTGGTGCATATCAATTTGGTCTCTTTATCAATATTGGTCAATTTGTAAATCAATCTCAATTGTTTATCAATCAAATCATTCAGAATCATGATCAAATCGAATCTACATCAATTATCTTTTGTCAAGACCTAATTGTCGTTCTTGCATTTCTAATTCATCTTCTAGGGTTTTATGATTTATTCATTTAATCCTGTTTGTCATTTCCCCCTCTAGGGTTAATAATTTATTTATTTATCCTATGTCTTCTTGTCACAATTAAATATTTATTTAATTGGCTAATTAATTCCTCCTATTTTTGTAAATTAATTAATGAATGAGAAATTATTAATTAATTTACCTAATTTGCATCAATTTCCTAATTTCCAAGTCATCATTTCTAATTTTCTAATTTCCTAATTTTCTAATTTTCCTAATTCCTAATTTCCACCTATTTTCTAATTTGTCAAATTCAATTTCCACCTAATTAATTCCTCTCTAGTCTCTCCCTATTTTTATGCTTCGGTGGAAGCATGAATTTCTCATGCGTCATACTTTTGGCATAGCAAGATGTCATAGGCTTTTAGTCCTCTAACCTTTGCATTGGCAATATGTCATAATTCATGACATAGAAGGTGTCATAACCTTCTTCCTTCAACTCAATTTTGCCATTTTGAAATCAATTGCCTCTAATATCAATGTCATGCTAATCTTGTCTTTTCTCCAATTTATCTATAAATTGGATGAATTTCTTCAATCAAGGTCCCTGATCCCCAATTGATCGCATTTTGAATCCCAACTAATCACATTATCAAATGAATCACTTTGTCAAATCAATCACGCTTCGAGTATTCTTGCGCTAATATCTTGTCTACTTGCTTTCATCTCATGTGTATGCACTTGTAGGTGAGATCCACAAACAAAGCTATTTGAAGAAGAAAGAAGGACAATGGAGCCACATGAAGGAGATATTCAGATCTACATTTGGTTTGCATAGTTTTTAATCTTGAATGTTTTGCTTTCATGTCTCTATTGGATGTAATTAGGATTGATCATTGCATTTGAGCTTTTTTGATTGAGCTAGACCAATTTCCTATTTTCTTGTGATGATTTCTGATTTCCTAGCTACATTAATTGGTGAGCCCGACGTGAACTAACCCCCTAATCATGCTTTTGAGTGCTTTTGAGTTGATTTGCAGGTTAAAAACCCAAGAAATAGGGTAATGCAGGGTTTTCTGGGAACTTCTGCGCTTGTGTCAAGCATTTTGCGCTTGTGTTAAGCATTCTGCGCTTGTGTCAAGGACATTCTATGCCTGTGTCAAGCATTCTGTGCCTATGTCAAGACTTCTGCGCCTGTGTAGGGACAAAAACAGAGGTAAAAGGCAATGTGTTTTTACTTGCAAATTGTTTTGTTTTGCATGCTGTTTCTGCTTTTTGGTTTTTTGGTACTGATTCTCTATGTAGAACCTTGGCATACGCATGACAAAGACAACAAATGAGACTACTAACATGTTTTATGCAGGTTCAATAGTCAAAGACTAAACATATCAAACTTCTGACTTGGGTTTTTGTAGGTTGCCTTGGACTACAACTAAACTTTGTGTTTGTAAGTAATGTTTAGGCACCTAGTATGATTTCTAAATAGGATGGAATGAATGTGTGTTTGCTTTGATTGTTGAGTTTGACATTGGAGTAGGAGAGTATGCTCTCATCCTTCTTAGGGTGATCAAAAATCTAGATCTTCAATACCATGCTCATGTTTTTGATTGTGTGTCACCTTCAGAGGGCCTGCCTTCCCGACCATTTGCTTTTGCAAGCTAGTGACAATTATGAGAAGGGAATGACCCAAAGTGAGTACAACTAGACTACCTTGGCATTCTAACTCACTATAAACAAATACCTAATGGGTGAAAGCTTTGAAGGAAGGGTTACGTGGGAATTGTAGTTACTTGGGAAGTGATGACCCTTGAACTCTTTCTCATATCAACATCTAAGTAGGGCCTCATGGTCTAAATTGTGCTTGCGTGACTACATTTGTTTGGTATCTTGGTGGGCTTAATGTCTCAATCACACTTGCGTGACACCAAGGAGTAACGCTTAACAAAATCCTTACTAAACACCTTGTATTTAGAGGCCAAAAATCCTTCTAGTTGCTTGAGAAGGACAAGTTCGGATACTTGGAAGAGATACTAAGTTTGCCATGGGGAGATTTCCATGGGGACTAATGCTTGGCTGCCCTGAGAAGTGAGTGCCATGGAGGGGAGCCCGTGGGGTCAAGCATCTATGTATTCTCCTTGAATCCCATAACGAGTCTACCTCTCAAGTACCTAATGTCCTTGCCTACCATAAGAAATGTGTGAATGAGCATGATTGTCTTGAGTCTAAGTTGAAGTATCTTGTCTTCTTTGCTTGTCAAAAGTTGAGTTGTGTCTCATTTCAAAAACAAGACAAATTGATTCAAAACAAGGTTAAACACAAGAGAACATTTCATCCAACAAAGTTCAAAACATCTTCAAACATGGTTGTGAAACATTTTTCAAAATCTTGTCTCAACATTCATGTCACTTAGATTTAGGTTCATCCCAGGTTTGCATTTTGCAAAGTCATTGTCAAGTACCAAGGTTAGGTTTCACCTAGGTCATACTCCTTTGCATATCAATAAGGGTCATCCATTTTCATGTGTCCTCTTGCATTAGAATAATACCATTTCATAATTCAAACTTAGGTTGACATTGTCATACATTTGCATTTGCATACCCTAGGTCTCTTCATTAAGCTTAGGTCATTATCATATCATATTAGGGTCACTTGCATAGTAATTGTTCCTTAGCATATAGTGTCAAAACTAGGTTTTGTCATACTTGAGTAATCCAAATCTTTGATAAACCCTAAGTCATTGTTAGGAGGTCTAGACCTTATCAAACCTTTTCTCTTTTTTTCATCTATGTCATTTGGTCAAACCTACCTTAGTATCCAAGCATATAGGGGAGACATTGTCATTTTGTCCTTTTGTCACTTGGTCCTTTTGTCCTTTGAGGTCTAGACATCATTTCAATTTCCTAAGGGTCTCATTTTTAGAATTGAATTCATAAGTTTGTCAAAATCTTGAAAAAAGAACAAAAACATAGGTTGCATTCTTGCCATAGATTGCATTTCCGTCTGTTTAGTTTGCATTTAGTTGCATATCATACATCATCCTTGAAAAAAAAAAAATTCCAAAAATATTGCATTTGCATAGTGACATGTTTGTTGAAATGAGGTCTCAACCTACTTACGAAGCCATGTCATCACAATTGAGCAATCAATCATGTCAATCCAATCTCTACATGTCTCAGAACTTGGATCAAACTTATCATGATGATGTAAATGTCCAAATTCAAAAACTAGAGGAGAAACTAACTCAAGAAGAGGAGCTATTGGAACAAAAAGTGAAAAACATTGCGAAGAATAGACCACAAATGTCCAAAATGTTTCAAAAATTTCCAGGTCGAAATCCAAAGATTGAGCCAATTGATGTAAGATCTCTTCTTGAACGATCAGACATACCAGCTCTCCTCTCACAAATAGAGATGATGAAACAATTTCAAGAAAAGAGACAACATCAATTTCAACATTATGTGCCTCCACAACAAGAACAAGAAGGTGTTTACTATCAATCAGATTTTCAACCATCACAACCAATTGTTCAACAGCTCAAACATTTCCAACAGACACAACCAATGGTCCAATTTCAACAATATGTCCAACCAACTATACAATGTCAACAAATAGTTCAACCAATGGTGGAATATCAACAAGTTCAACCAACATATCAATGTCAACAACCACAATCAAACATTCAAAAACAAAGGTTGCAGCACACAGCAACCCAAGTTTTAAACATGTCAGAACAATTGAACCAAGTCCAATATCAAAACATGACATCAGATCAGAACCAACTTCTTGCCAAACAACTTCAAATTCCAGATACAACTATGTCAAAACCCCGAAAGAAAGGTGGCTTTATTGCAATGATCTTAAGGAAATTACCAAGTGAGTTCTTTGAAGAAGATCAAGATAATACACTTATGTCTAGCAATGCCTCATCCCCCCACAAGCAAATTGACTCTCCAGTGGCATCTATCCATACACCTTTAGAAGTTTCACAAGAACCTTCTATATTGTCCTCATCAAACAATACACCCAAGGATGAAATTATCCAAGGGCTATCCATAATTGATTGCCACGATAATCCAATTCATGATGCACATCCTTGTCATGTTTTAGAAATACAAGACCCAATGCCACCATGCACTTTATTGCCATTACCTATTTTAGAGGACCCCATTTGAAGTCCTTCTTCCTCATGTTCAAGCATTGATTCCTTGCCAGAATCCATCACAAATGTTCAAAGTGCATCTCCTTCATGCCAAAACATTAATTCCTTGTCAGAATCCTCCATGCATATCCAAAGTCCAACCTCATGTCAAGAGGATAATTTAGAGCGCGAAGAAATGAGTCCTAAAGAAAATCAAGATCAAGATCCTAAAACCTTATCATCCCATCCAATTGTTGACCAAGATCCCATTTCCCCAGACACTCATGATGATTCCCCTATTCTTGTCCATCCTATCCAAAGTCCTATTGACACTCCATTTCCCAAGCAAGCTTAAGATATCCCAGTCCATCCAATCCCAAACGATCCCCTTCCATTTCATGAACACAATGTCCTTTCAAATCCCATTGACATTCCACTTCCTAAGAAAGATCAAGATATCCCTTCCATCCTTTTTGATGATCCCATTAAAAGTCAAGAGCAAAGCACCTTTAAAGAGGATTCCAATGATATTCCTCCTTGTCAAGATCAAATTATTCCTTTAGATCCTCCACAAGATTCACTTGTTCCTCCATCTCCACGTCCTAATCTAGCATATCCACTCCAAGATCACATTTCTTTTGATGATCCCATTATTTCTCCCATTCCATCTCTTGAAGAGACTGTCATTGAACCATGTCCCCCTCATGATCCTAATGTGTCAGTGCAAGATGTTCATGAACCCTCGACATGCATAATGGGTTCTTCCACTCTGGTGCAATCTGATCCACTTCAAGATCTCATTATTTCTCTCATATCATATCCACCTCATAATGGACTCGCGTCTTCTTCCCAAAGAAAAGAGTATCCTACAAGTCAAGATATTCATAAAGGTGAAGGAGTAGATCTCCATAAGAAAGCATCCCTTCATGTTAAAGAAAATATTAAGGGTCATGGCCTCAGTGAAATTCCTCAAGATGTGCGTACCCCTGCTAAATCCAACATCCCTTCCCCATCATCCCTTCGTCCTCTATGCAAGGTCAGAAAAGGCACACATCCTTGAGTAAATTTCATCCATCCAAAATAACTCCATTTCATTCATATCCATCTATGCATTCCTTTCCCCCTCCAAGCAATTTGGATGCCAAGTATAAAAGTCATAAGTCTAGAAATCCACATGTATTCAAGGATCAACATGTCCAACATAATTGACATGTCAAAACAAAGAACAATATGATCTATAAAGAAAAAGAAATATCCAAAAAGCCACAAAGGCCCACTGAGCAAAATAAATCAAAGTCAAAATCCATATGGGTTCCTAAATCCCTTGTGCAAGCTATGCATTCCAAAGAACAACAAATGCATGAAAAATTCAAAAAAATGTGGGTTCCTAAGCGGCTCCTTGAAGCACAAAAAGAAAAATCCAACTTGGCATCCAAAATTTCTATTCCTCCATCCAAACCTTCCAAGTCTATTTCTCCACCACCTTCTTCATCCGTTTTGGGCCCTTATGTCCCAAAATCCATAGCTTTTCCTTCCTCAAAATCTCAATATCCAAAATACGTCTTTCCTCCATCAGTCCATCACCCCTCAAGGTGTGTGCCAATCTTGATCTTGCCTTCATTTCTATCCACTCAAGCACAGTTCTTCCAATACCCTATCCATTAGCCAATTCATATTTTCCATCCTTTGATCCCTTTGGTCCAATCCTTTGCATAAATCCTTGCCTTAGTTTCATCTCTTTTTCCATGTCCTTATCCTACCAACATCTTTGAGCATACTTTTAAAGGTCATGGTCCATTTTTTTCAAGGCTACTATCCAAACACAAAATATGTTTGAGTCCTTCTTCCATCCCCTATCATGTGTCCATATTCTATTGAAAAAGTCAAAATACAAAAAAAAAAGAAAAAAAAAAAAAGAAAAAGACAAAAGGAAAAAAGTAAAGCAAAAATAATTCGTCCACTGGTGAAAACCTGGCAAACAGGCACCTTGGGCAAGTACTATGATGAAAACCTGGCAAACAGGCATCATGTGTAATCTATGAACTTCTTGCATACCACACTTGGGGGCAGGTTTCCTCCTTCATATCCTATTGCCCTTCATTATCCTATCGAACCCCTGTCATTACTCTTCATATCCTATTGTCCCTCATGTCCAGTTTCCTCTTTCCACCTTTGATCTTGACAAGGCTGAGGATCATCATGAGCATCATGCATCTTGTTTGCAGCTTTTAGTCTATCATATCTTTTGGTCTTTATCCATTTGCTTATTACAACCTTTCATCCATATTCCCTATCTTATTGCAACTTTCTGCCACTATCCCATATCCTATCCCAACCTTCAGTCCATGTCCCTTATCCATTCTTGGTCTTTCTTATCCTATCCATATCTTATCACTATCCATACACTCTTTTTTCATTCCTTGATCTTGATCTGACATAAGGACACAAAATTTAAACATAGTTTCAAAAACCTCTTGACATATCCCTCATGCCATGTCACTGCTTTACATTGTCATATCCAATCTCTTGTCCCATCACGCCATAGCCCTTGAAAATTGCATCTGTATTGTCTCCATAATAAAAGGCCTTTGTTTTCCCTCTATCCACCAACATTTCAGAAAGCCTATTTATTCACCTGTCATATTCCTTGCCTTACTAGACACTGGGGACAAAATCATAAAAATTGAAAAATGTCCTAAAATAATCCAAAAACATTCAAATAATGTCTTGAAAAAATCCCAAAAAATCAAATAATGTCCTGAAAAAATCCAAAAAAAAAAAAAATGTCCTGAAAAAAATCATAAAAATTGAAAAAATATCCTGACATAATCCCTAAAAAGTCAAATACAATCTTGAAAAAATGAACAAATTTTTTTTTCAAAACATTCAAATTCCAAAAACAATTCCTTTGGCATTTTGCATTTTGTCAATAAATATCCCCTTTGTGCATAGACAAATCGCTGATCATACATCCAACGACAATCAATCAAACATTGTGCTTTAATGAAATCACGCATTAATAGATAAACTTTTTCACTCAAACCAGACATTCAAACTGATCACAATTGTCTTCTCAATCGAACATCAACATCAATATCATTTGTCCTTGTCACTACTATCATGGGTCTTATACAGGGTGTGATATATGTGAAACCAGACTGTGTCCCGTCTTAGACGAGGTACAACATTCCCTGAAACTAGACAACATGATCGTCCTATCAGCACTTTCAACTTTTGACAATGAAGATCAAGATGTTTGTTTGATTTGTTGGAATTTGTGCATCTTATCTTTTTATTGATTTATCTTTGGCTTCGGTCATGTTCCTATGTTGCTCGATGATGTCACTAAGTGATTTAGAGTGACCGGGATGGTTCATGGTCCTTTTCTTTTTTGTTGTGATTGCTGTTTGTCTACGATGTGTCTGTCTTTTGCAAAAAGGGTTGCATTTCAGCTCTGGCCTTCAATGCCATGATGCTACGCATCCATTTTGCTACATTAAAATAAAGGTTCTCACCTACAAAGTGCAATACTGAAAGCAAGTTTTTCTTCGTCTCTAACTGTCCTCTGTTTCATTTTACTAACATTTCTTCCATCAATTCGGATAGTCAGTTCGGTCTAGTGCTCTGATTTCCTCAAACACATATGCTGCATCCTGCATTCATTGGTTAGTACATTTGCATTATATCAAGCATCACATCAAGCATTTTATCCATTTCATATTATCAATGCATCAAAAACACATAAAAAATACATCCATACATGTTCCACAATGGTACATAAATAGTGCATAAGTCATCCATACAAGGAAAATAACATTAGTCATAACATATTGCATCCCATCATATCGATGCATATCATATCATATGTCACAAAAATATTGGAGTACAAAATTGGACTGTCTGTCCTAAGTATGGCCCGCAGGCTGACTACAAAATGTCAAACTACATAATGTCACACTACATCTGTCTCTGTCCTAAGGAGTATGTTCCTCTGTCACTGGGTTCTCCCTCTGTCCTCCTCATCCCTGCCATGTCTCATGGATGATGTCCCTCCTGGTCCTGGCTGTGGTGGTCTCATAGGTCCACTCACCCCCATGCTGCTCAATGACCTCCGAGAGCGTGCCCTACTCTTTGTCCTCGATTGTGCCCGATATGAAGTTGCTCTCTGCTCTGGTGGAACTGCACTCTCATATAGTGTCCTCCAATGGTGTATCTCCTCTCCGGTCTCTACCAACATCTGTGCCATTTCCCATGCACTGGCATCCCTAATCGACCCAATATACTCAGTGACTCTTTGTTCTTCTCGCTGTGCCTGGGCTATTGCTGTATCTCGAGTCGCTGTTAGTCTGGCTATCTTAGCTCTGAACTGCTCATGCTCTATCCTCAAGATGGCATTCTATCTCTCTAATGTCACAATATGATCATGCTAACTCGCTATGGCAGCCCTGCACATCTCCATCTCCTCTATGCTAGCTGTCTCTGGGTCTATGGGTATATCCTGCAATGCCTCCTGCTCGCCTGAATCTGGCTCATCCTTGTCATCCCCATCCTCATCTCCATCCTCGTCATCCCCCTCATCCTCATCACCATCCTCATCCTCCTCACCCTCATCATCTCCCTCCTCCTCTCCTGTGAGTGGGAAGTCCTCCTGTCTCCTCGGTACTGGAATGTTTGGATCTGTCAATGGCACTGGCTGCCATTGTGCGAACCATCTCTCATACTCCTCTGTCGTCCTGGCGTCCACTACATTTGATCTCCAATCCCACTATCTCTGTTGTAGCTATGTGAAGTCAGCATATGCTATGTGTGGTTGGATCATATTCCCCCACTGACTCGTCTCTCTGTGAGATCGGGCAAAGTGTGCAGTCCTCCTAGGTACATCCTGCCTCTCTCTAAACTATCATCTGACTCTCTCTGGTAGGTACATCTCAATCACTCTCTGGCAATTCACTGGTCGCCCAATCAAGTATCTCTCCTATCTGCAATACGGTAGCTCATCACTATCATCTGACCATCCAGGGCAATCACGATATGGCCTCCATGTGAACTCTCTCAATCTGTCTAGCTTGTGTTGCCAATACAATATGTATCCAAATGGACCCTGTCTCAGTGCTCCTCCATAGTAGTACACATATGGTCGATGTGGTACTACTTGTCTCTCTGCAATCGGTCGACATATGGCTATGTGCTCAAATGCCCATACCTGTAACAGTGTGACTCCACAGCTCAAAGTCTGCACTCCCTAATATGCTATCTGATGCAACTGAAAATACAGCATAGCTAGTACACATGGTCCCCATGCATACACCATCCCCTCTGTTGCCATCTACTCTAGCACTCTTCCCCATCCAATAGGGAATCCATGCGTCTGTCTCCTGCTAGTAGGCATGCTATAACCATGGCTATCACCACATATCGTCGATCATACTTTGATGCCATGGTCTCCTAGCCAATCTCCCTCTCCATGATATCCAGATCATCTGCGTCACACTCAAATAATCTGCACAAAGCGTCTCTCCCTATCACTGGGTCATACTCTACCATCTCCCCATGAATCGGAATGTGAAGGATACGCCATACATCCTCTAGTGTCATAGTCACCTCTCCAGTTGCCAGATGGAAAGAGGAGGTCTCTGAATGCCATCGCTCTGCCAATGCGGTAAGTAGTCCTGTGTTTTCCCTAATCTCGGGCATGAATGTGATATAGTATATCCCAAGTCCTGCTAATGTATCTCTATCCATGCTCCCGAGTCTATGTCGTAACATGAAGCAGTCTGGTCGGTTCTCCCGCGTGATCAATGGATACTGTCGACTCTGCATCAAAATTGGGGCACATTTTGTTAGTTTTAGGGTTTGCTCCTATGGGTTGCATTTCCTCATTTTCATGTCCAAATCAGGGTGTTTTTCATCTATTCTGACCTATCCTACCCTTATCCCCCCTTTCCAAATCATTTGCATGCTGTTTTTGACCTAAATTGAGTTCCCAGGGCACAACTGTGCCTGTGTCACATATCCTGCACTTGTGTCCCCCTACACAAGCATAGAAGACATTACACAAGCGCAGAAGTCAGTTTCTGGCTTTTTTGTGGGCCCCACAATGTCCCGCAAGCGATCAAAATTCATCAAATTGAAAACATGGGTTTTTGAGATACATACCGCTGCTCCTACATCGTCCGGTCATCTGTATGTGCATACACATTCTCCGAGGTGATCTGCCATTGGAATGTTCGCCATCTCTCTGCAAGTGTCCTTTTCCAGAGCAACAAATCCTCCTCTTTGGCTAGTGCAAATGAGCAATTTTCACTCTCTTTGTCTCATTTATAGATCTTTGTCAGTGCATAGATGGATGTGCACTCTCTCCATCTCATGTTGGTCGCGGTCTTTTGCATCTTCAATTGCTTGTCTTTCGTGCATCCAGTCTCTGATTGTCAGTCTGTTTGCTCCTATCATGTTCTATCATTATTATCGATCAATTGGCCTCTTTTCTGAATTTTTCTGGCCAATTCCTCGAGGGGGCATGCATATGTCATTGTTATTGTCTGGGGCATTTTCATTATTATTCTTTGAAACAATGCTTGAAATCGCATTGTCTCAAAGAGGGGCAAAATGTAGACATCTAAAAATGGTCAACGCTTGCGGAGTCATACTTTAACATTGGCACATTGCCTTAGTTTAGGTTTTTGCGTAGCATTAACATTTCTTCTATGTTGCGTACTTGGTCTTTATCATTTGCGAGCATCAAGTCCTTCTTCTGCATTCCTTATTCTTCTCGCTTTTGAATTAGGGTTTTGTTCCCTTATCAATCTTGTCGTTTTGTGATCGATTTGTCATTGATCCTCGTCTTTGTCAATCTCATCAATTTTGTGATCGATTTGTCATCAATCCTTGTCCTCTTCAATCATGTCAATTGGTGCATATCAATTTGGTCTCTTTATCAATATTGGTCAATTTGTCAATCAATCTCAATTGTTTATCAATCAAATCGAATCTACATCAATTATCTTTTGTCAAGACCTAATTGTCATTCTTGCATATTTCTAATTCATCTTCTAGGGTTTTATGATTTATTCATTTAATCCTATTTGTCATTTCCCCCTCTAGGGTTAATAATTTATTTATTTATCGTAAGTCTTCTTGTCACAATTAAATATTTATTTAATTGGCTAATTAATTCCTCCTATTTTTGTAAATTAATTAATGAATGAGAAATTATTAATTAATTTACCTAATTTCCAAGTCATCATTTCTAATTTTCTAATTTCCTAATTTTCTAATTTTCCTAATTCCTAATTTCCACCTATTTTCTAATTTGTCAAATTCAATTTCCACCTAATTAATTCCTCTCTAGTCTCTCCCTATTTTTATGCTTCGGTGGAAGCATGAATTTCTCATGCGTCATACTTTTGGCATAGTAAGATGTCATAGGCTTTTAGTCCTCTAACCTTTGCATTGGAAATATGTCATAATTCATGACATAGAAGGTGTCATAACCTTCTTCCTTCAAATCAATTTTGCCATTTTGAAATCAATTGCCTCTAATATCAATGTCATGCTAATCTTGTCTTTTCTCCAATTTATCTATAAATTGGATGAATTTCTTCAATCAAGGTCCCTGATCCCCAATTGATCGCATTTTGAATCCCAACTAATCACATTATCGAACGAATCACTTTGTCAAATCAATCACGCTTCGAGTATTCTTGCGCTAATATCTTGTCTACTTGCTTTCATCTCATGTGTATGCACTTGTAGGTGAGATCCACAAACAAAGCTATTTGAAGAAGAAAGAAGGACAATGGAGCCACATGAAGGAGATATTCAGATCTACATTTGGTTTGCTTAGTTTTTAATCTTGAATGTTTTGCTTTCATGTCTCTATTGGATGTAATTAGGATTGATCATTGCATTTGAGCTTTTGTGATTGAGCTAGACCAATTTCCTATTTGCTTGTGATGATTTCCAATTTCCTAGCTACAAGTAGTGTTGTTGGGAGGAGGAATAACTACTTTGTATATCTTCAACTCTCCTTTCTTTATGATAGCTTCCTCATTCCTGATTCCATTATCAATCATCTTTTTGAAACTTGTATGACATTGAATTTTAAGGTTATAACTCATTTCTTCATTTAGATTGTCAATGAATATGTCCATCTTTTCATATTTTGGCAGAGTACAAGGATATCGTGCAGCTAATCATTTCCACCTTTGTAGAAACATCATGAAAGGTTCTCCACTCTTTTGCTTGGTGTGACACAAGTCTAGCATTGTGATCTCATGTTGTATGTTGTACACATATTGTGAAACAAACTTGTCCACCAATTCTGCAAATGATCTAATTTTGGGTGGAAGTTTCGAGAACCATTCCATAGCTTATCCACTTAAGCTCTTTGGAAATAACCTCATTAAGTATGTGTCCTCATGTATGAATCTCATGCTCATCGTGCAAAATTATTTTATATGACCTTGGGGATTAGTTCTTCCGTTATATTTGTCATATCTAGGAGTTTCACAATTTGGAGGAAAAGGTATCATGTTGAGACTTCTGTCAAATGGATAAGGACCTATTTCTTGAAGCAAATATCTCTTAGTAGTTCCTCTTTGTATATCTTGAATTTTCATTTGAAGAGTTTATATCTATTGCGTGAGAGCTAAGAGAGGATCATCAACATGATTTCTCCTTGTATCATCATGAGTTCTTGTGTTATCATGATCTCTTTTTTTATCATCATGATTCCTTCTTGTGTTATTATTAGTTCATTGTGTGTCCTCATGAGTTCTTGTGTCATCACAATTCCTTCTTGTGTCATAATTAGTTCTTTGTGTGTCCTCATGAGTTCTTCTATCATCAAGAATTCTTGTGTCATCCTTTTTGCGACTGAAAATTTCTTCATTTTATTCATTGTCATTGTAAGTGTCACTTGATCTTCCCCTTTGTCTTAAACTATTTATGTCAAAATATTGTGGAAGTTTAGCACTAGATTTTGCTAACATTAGGAAGTATTTTTTTTTGGCACCCTCCAATATTTTCTCCATGAATTTATCAAATTTAGGATCTTGTTGGATTTATTTGATGTGTTGATTAGTTATCTCTTCTTGTATTTCATTTCCTTGTGCCATTTCCTCATGATCTTCTGCCATTACAAGTGTTTCTATTTTTGTTTCTTTGATCTTTCATCTTTAAGACTTGGTTAAAATGGGCATGCACATTTGATGTGACCGAGAGATAGAAGTGATACACATGTCAAGATTAAATTGAAGCTAGATATTTATTTGAGGTGATGATTTGAGATCAAGTCTAGTTTCAAGAATGATCTATCCTGTATAAG
Source organism: Cryptomeria japonica (assembly GCF_030272615.1). Lineage (NCBI taxonomy): Eukaryota > Viridiplantae > Streptophyta > Pinopsida > Cupressales > Cupressaceae > Cryptomeria > Cryptomeria japonica. The sequence continues at coordinate 197,724,653 of NC_081412.1, read as the reverse complement.
ACGTGATCTAAGTAGATTAGATTGATCAGATTGATGGATGATTGATTGACCTAGCTAGGATATAATCAACAAAATCATGTAACACAACGACAGGGGCATACTATCAAGATGCTATGCTCAGGATGAAAAATACCAGGTATATGTTATTTTGTGATGTATTAGGACTAAGCAGGAAAGTATGATAGAGGTCTATAAAAGATATTAGAATCATGCAAACAAAGTTTTTTGGACTCAGGAAGATAGATTTTAGTACGACAAAATGCCTAAGACCATATGAAAAACTAGGTTACTCATACAAGATGCTATTATAAGTGTTCAAAATTTGTTCAAAAATGACAGTGAAAGTTGCAAGCTCATACGAAAATACACATAGGCTCATATGAAAATCTAAAGATAACCAGATGACAAACTAGGTTACTCGTACGAGATGCTATTATAAGTGTTCAAAAGTTGTTCAAAGCAGACAGTGAAAGTTGTAGGCTTTTACAACAATACACAAAGGCTCATATGACAATTCTCAGATACCAGTACGACAAACTAGGCAATTGAGGTCTTGACTCGTACGGAATGGGATTAGAAAAGAAATGAGTTTTGATGGAAAATGGGGTTTTGACCACTGAGTTTGATGCTTCAGTTGATTATTCAGGTTTTCCAGTTTTAGTTTTAGATTGTTCAGTGATAGTTTTAGATAGTTCAAGGATAAAGACACAACAAACATGCAAGATGTAAAGTGAATTCAAGGAAACACGCTAATCCTAAGGAAGTTGGTTGAGAGAGAAAACCTTTGCTTGCAGACTTAGTTACACACCTAATAGCTAATCAGAATATGACCATTGAGTCTCATGAAATGGATTCTCAACGCCGTATTAGCCGACTCCAAACACTAATGTGGGCATGATATGGCAAGTATCTTGGGAGAGTTACTATCTCTCTTGCACAAAGATTATCCCCCTTTCGGAGGTGAACCAGGTAGCTTCTATCCTAGAGTTCTTCTCCATCTTCTTCTTCTCCTACTGCAACTTCTATCGGTACAGGACCACTGAGATCTTTTCTTGTTTCTTATGTAATCAGCTCCCAAAAAGATATTCCCAGTTCACCTTCCACTCGCTCACTGCTGGTTCCCTCAGATTTCTCAGGAGATTAATCAACCTTGACATTGATGCTCTCAACAATCTTTTGAGTTCTGTTATTATAGCACTTGAGGGATTTTCTCTTAGTGGAATATCCTAGACATATTCCTTCATCACATTTAGCATCAAATTTTCTCAAATGCTCACCTCTCTTGATATAGCACTTAGTCCCAAATACCTTAAAGTAACTCACAATGGGAGTCTTCCTGGTCCAATACTCATAAGGGGTTTTATCTTTTCCTTTCTTGATAAGTACCTAGTTCATTATATAGATTGCAGTGCTCACCGCTTCTCTCCAAAAAGTGTGAGCAACCTTTCCTTGGATCAGCATTGTTCTCGCCACTTCAACTACAGTCCTATTATTCCTTTCTACTATGCCATTCTGTTGTGGTGTCCTAGGGGCAGACAGTTGCCTCTTGATGCTGTTATCTTCATAGTACTTGTTGAATTCATCATAAATGAATTCTCCTCCTTGATTAGTTCTTAGGCACTTTATCCTTTGGCCACTTTCCTTTTCTACTAATGCTTTGAAGGCTTTGAATTTTCCAAATGCTTCAGACTTGTCTTTCAAGAATGTGACCCACATCATTCTTGAGCAGTCATATGTAAGAATCATAAAATACCTATCTCCCTGAATGCTTCTAGTTTTCATAGGACCACACAAATTAGTATGCACAAGATCAAGTAAATTCTCTGCTCAAAAAGACTTACCTTTAAAAGTTGAGGAAGACATCTTCCCAAGTTGACATTCTCTACACAAAGAATTCTTAGGTTTGTTCATCAAAGGCAATCCTCTTACCGCCTTGATCTTACTGACTTTAACAATATTGTCAAAGTTCATATGACAGAATATCCTATGCCATATCCAACTGTCATCAAACTTAGCCATTAGACACTGACTAATCTTGGAATTCAACTGAAATAGGTTACCTCTGGTCTGCTTACCGGTGACAATAAGTTCACCACTCTTTCCAATTATACTGCAGATTCCACCTTTGAACTTCAGAGTGAGTCCTTTGTCATTCAATTGAGCAACACTTAAAAGGTTATGCTTCAGACCTTCTACCCAATAGACATCATCTGCACTGCTTTTTCCATTTAGTGAGATGGATCCTTTGCCTTTTACCAAGCATGGTGCATCATTGCCAAACTGGACAACACCTCCATCATATTCTTCCAAAGACAAAAAAATTCTCCAGTCACCAGTCATGTGGTGAGAACAACCATTATCAATTATCCACTCATTAGAATTGTCAATGTGAGAGACAAGGGCTTTCTTGTCAGACACTTCTTCCTTTACAACTACAAACACTATCTTCACTCTCTTCATCCTCCGATTCTTCATCAATAACACCTTCATCCATAGTAACAATACAATTTCTTCTACTTCCTCCTTTATACTTTCTAAACCTCTCTGGTTTATCCTTATTATCACTGTTAGGACAATTTAACAACTATACGTCCTATCTTGTTGTAGGAGAAACATTTTAAAGGAAGCTTACCTCCATATTTACCAGTTCCTTTTGGAAGTATTTTAACAAGAAGACCTTCAAACTCCATCAGAATCCCTTCATCATCCATATCTCTACATTGTCTAGATTCATAACTAGTACTAGTTTCTTTTCCTTTTTTGGATGGTGCAACAGATGCTCTAAAGGCTAACCCAATCTTCTGAACACTGCCATCATAGCTATTCAACTCATATGCAGTCAACTTTTCAATGATAGAGTCTAAGAATACCTTGGTTTTATCAATAGACCTTAGTTCTTGGATAGCAGCAACTTTGATTGCATAGACTGGTAACAATGATCTCAAGACTTTACTAACAATGGTGGCATCCTCAATCATTCCACCAGCGCTTTTGATATCTCCAACCATAGTCTTAATCCTAATGCCATATTGCTGAATGGTCTCTCCTTCAACCATCCTCATGTCTTCAAATTTTCCTCTAAGAATCTCTTCTTTATCTTGATTTACATGCTCGTCACCACCATAAATGGTTTCCAGTGCATCCCATACATCCTTAGGAGTGTCCTTGTCTTGTACATCAATAAACTGAATATCTGACAGGCTGCTAATAAGGGCTTCCATGACTTGCCCATTTTCCTGAATCTCTCTCTTTTGATCATCAGTTAGAGTGCCATTGGGAATCACATAGGCATTCTCAACATAGCTCTAGTTTTGAGCACCCATACTCTTGATGTAAATCTTCATTCTGTCCTTCCATATCTTGAAGTTATCTCTATTGAACTTAAAACCTTCCCTCTTCATCATTACAATGGTATCTTTTACCTCAAGCGGTTAAGCTTATATCACCGAGGACTTGGAGTTGCTCTGATACCAATTGATTGATAATTATGAACAACAAATACCCTAATCAGTATAGACAAAAAATTTCTCAACAACTTATCAAGTTAAAACAATACCAACCGGTTGTCTTCATCACTAAACTTAACCATGGCAATATCAGTTAAGCACAGTAAGACTTCAGACAACATAAACTGATAAGTCTGATCACTTCAAATACATTCAATAATTGATAGCAACTTCACCCATAAAGATATGTATGTGGTATACCATTAATACCATAACCTATTATCTCTGCATGCATAATCACTAAAACACAGAATACTTAATCATCACATGAAAAATGCACAACTCATGACACACAGATTTTTCACATGGAAACCCAAATGGGAAAAACCATGGTGGGGATGAATACCCACAAGGCTTTTTTGAACTCTTTTGAATCTCACTCTGTTAGGAGCCTAGTCCGATTAAAGACTTTACAATAAGGTTCTATTAGGAACCGATCCTGTTAAAGATCACCCAGTTAAGGGATGGCTATATACCCTGTTAAAGGTTGAAACCCTGTTAAAGGTTACCTCACTAGAGGATTTGAAGAACTCAATGATCTTGGGTCACCCAGTTAAAGGATTTACAATAATCCTATTAACGATACCCAATAAAGGGATTTTCCAACTATTGAAATGGTTAGAAGACAACAAGTAAAACTCTGATATGATAACAACACTATATGCCAAGGCAGATCCTTTTCATTTCCTCTCTTCTACAATCACACTGCAGTTTTCCTCTTAATGGTCTAACAAGTATCTCATCACTTGGATACACACACAACATTTTCCAACAACAAACAATAACAAACATCATCGACCTTATAGACAACAATTAGGTCGGTAGCATAAACCCTAAACCCTTTAGGCATTTAGGTTTACAATACAAGCGGTTGAATCCTTATCGTCCAAACACTTTGCATAAAGAAATACATTCTTAAACAAATCACAAGATAATCTACATCATTCATTCTTCACCGCATATGGGAATCGGTAACCCATCACACTCTCTTCTCATATCGCTAAGAAGAATGATCATTCCCGAGGTAGACATTCCTCAAGAAAATCCTTAATGAGCACAAAAATGACATGGCACCTCGATCGCATCGTCATTTCTTAGCTAACTCATCACAGAATGTCTTCAGTTGCATTGCACAAGTTGGATTACCAAACCGAAAACCCTAGAGCTGAGACTACCAACCAGTAGTCACACTTAGTGAAACCTCGACACTGGTTCACCATCTTCTTCCAATCTACATACCAGTTCACTTTCACTTATTGACATCAATGACAACATATATTATCATCATATCATCATGCCGGTTAATCATATGCCAACAATATCAAACAATACATATACATATACAAATACATATTCATATACATATACATATACATATACATATACATATATATATATATATATATATATCTATGTATGTATGTATGTATGTATGTATGTATATGTATATGTATGTGTATGCGTATGCATGTGTATGTGTATGTATATTTATATGTATATGTATATGTATATGTATGCATATGTATGTGTATGCGTGTATGTGTATGTGTATGTGTATGTGTATGTATATGTATATATGTATATATGTATATATATGTATATATGTGTGTACACATACACATACACATACACATACTATAGTGTCCACCCTTGACTTGACTTGTTTTGATTAGAGTTGACTTTTATTTCATGCATGATAGACTTATCTCGACTATTTATGATGATTTGGATGATGATTGTTCATGTGTTTTAGTTACGTATTGTGATGATAGACATTATTGTGCATATGCTATTTTGGATGATTGGATCATGTGATTCGATGTATACTATATGCTTACTATGTGATAGATTATCAAAAGATTATATTGATCATGGATTTGATGTTTATTTTGATAACACTAACCTTATTTCATGATTACATTTGATGAGATGCTTATGAGATGTGTTTGACTATTGTTTGTCTGTCTTCATGATAAAGATGATTCCACATCACTCATTGTGAGCAGGATGTGTCATCGCGACTCTCTATCACTTGCCTATTATGATATATATATAAATATATATATGTATGTATATATTATATTATCATTTTGTGGGTGCAGGACCTTGCAGGTACTAGACATCGACTACACCTGGCTTCACAGGTCTGAGCATGTCTTTAATTCCAATGGCTTATGTGGTTCAAAGATGACATGAGTTCCCTGATAACTCAATGATAAATGGATAGTACTAACCCGGTATTGAGAGGGGGGGTGAATCAATACAGATAAAAATACAGTCCTAAACTAGTTTGACAATGGACACTTCAAATGACTGGCAAACAGTGACATTGGTTTGAAACAGAGTGCAACTGGTAAAGCTAATAATGACTGAGACAAGTATTAACCGGTTACTCACTTAGCTTTTCACTCAACTCAAAACTACACTACCATTTCACCCTTATGCATAAACATGTAATCTATCATTAGATCATAATAACAACTAGTTCAACATGTTTAATTGACAGGCATAAAATACAAAACCATCATATGCTTGACAGACAATAGCAAAGCATCACAAGATAAAAGCATCACACATGACACACATATTTTTCATGTGGAAACCCAATTGGGAAAAACCATGGTGGGGATGAATACCCACAAGCTATTTTTGAACTCTTTAGAAGTCCACTCTGTTAGGAGCCTTGTTCGGTTAGAGACATTACAATAGGTTCTGCTAGGAACCGATCCTGTTAGGGATCACCCGTTTAAGGGATGGCTAGAATACCCGGTTAAGGGTTAAACCCTATTAAAGGTTACCTTGTTAGAGGATTTCAAGAACTCAATAGCTAAAGGATTTCGAACTCAATAGCTTTGAATTACCCTGTTAAAGGATTTACAGCAAGCCGGTTAAGGCTACCCTATTAAGGGATTTTCCAACTGTTGAGGTGGTTAGAGATCAATAAGTATTACAATGATCTGGTAACAACACTCAATGCCAATGCAGATCTGCTCAAGATCCTCTTCACCTTCTACACTTACACTTTGCAGGTATCACTTCTCTCCTTTTGGTTTGGCAAGAATCGCGTATCCCTTCTCTTGGATACACACACACAATTTTTGCCAACAACCTCAGAAAGAGACACAACATCAACCTTATAGGAAAACAGATAGGTCGGTAGCATAAACCCTAAACCCTAAACCTATTAGGTTAAGGAATTCAAACGGTTCAATCCTGACCGTTGATCACACTGCATTAAATGCAACAGTTCTTGATCCAATCTCAAGACATTCTCCATCGTCCATTTCCATCGATTTTATGGCAGTTGCCACCGATTTTATGGTGGCTGATAACCCATCACACATTATCACCATTTTAAAGACTTCTCACATTCCCGAGTTAGATAGGAACAATCTCCTTCATGCAAGATCCTTCACGCACACAAGGCTTACGTGGCAACATGATCTGTTCTTTGTTACCATGCTAACTCATCACACAAAGTCACTGGTTGAGCCACACAGGCTTGAAGCACTTAAACCGGAAACCGTAAAGTTGAGACTACCAACCGGTAGTCATACAACACTTCCATGTGCCAGTTCCCATAACTATATGCCGGTTCATCATGAACAAACACACCGCTTCACTTTGGCACAAATGCCAGTTCACAGTGTTCTACCAGTTCTCTCATATGTCGGTTCTCACCTCTTCAGCATATTGACATCAATGACAACATACAATGTCATTATGTCCTCATACCGATTCACATAATGCCAACATTCCCTTCACATACTCTAGGTCTAAGATGTGCACCAAGTGTCGTAGCGTCTTGGCGTAATTCACCATGTCAGTTTGTGAGTTTGATCCTTTCAGTATTGTGAGTATGTTTAGAGATGGTTGATTTATTTGATTATATGATTCTTGATGTGTGATTTTATAATTAATAATGCATATTTTAATGCATTTAATTTATTAGCCTTGAGCATTTAATTATTTGATATTTTATGGTTATATATTTTGTATGATTTTAATATTTATTTGGTATTTTAAACTTTACTGAGGTTTGACCATTTATTTGATATTTAATTATTTATTCATTTAATATTTATTTATTTATTATTGATTTATTGTTTAATTGGCATTTATTTATTTATTATTTATTGTTTAATAATGCTTTGATATTTTAATGTTGATTAATATTTATTGGTGGCTTTTAATTTATTTATTGAGCCTTGATTATTTTATGTTTATTTATTTAGTCGGCTTTTTAGCCTTGGCATCTTGTATTTAATTATTTAATTGGTTTTATTTTAAATGGCCCTTAGATATTTAATAGGGCATGGTCATTATTGTTTGTGCATTGGTAATCGATGCTTTATAATATCTTATTATATTTCTCTTATTACTTTGTAAATAATATTTTATACAATTTTAGCTATTTCTCTCGTTACAAGAGTAAATGAGTTTATTATATTCCCCACCTACCATTAAATGCTATTGGCTTGACTATTTATGAGATTATATTTAATTTAATTTAATTAATTAATTAATTTATGGCTTATGTTTTATTTATATAGTTGACTTTATTTATTAGTGGGAGTGTATGAACACATTTGAATAAAATAATAATATCTTCCCACTAAGTTATATTAGAAGATTTTGTGTTACTACTACCTACCCTCCATTCTGATTGGTTCAATTTGAAATGGAAAATATAAAAGTAACCTAACATGGGGTTGGTAGAAAATATTATGTTTTGATTTATTTTCATTGGCTAGGGTTTTGATTTGGATTTCTTTTTATTGGGTAGTCTAGGCTTGTTGCCGAGGGTTTTTTTTTACCGTTCTTGGAGATTTTTTTTTCTACAACATTTGGATCGTGGCTTGTTTTTTTGCTGGATCTTGTGTTTGGATTTGGATTTGGATTTCTTCGTCAAATTTCTTCCATAACTTCTAATTCTAGGTTGGAGCCCTTGTCTTTTGTAGAGATTATTTTATTTATCTATATTCTCCGTGTCTGCAAAATTGTTGTTTGTATGTTTTAAATGGGGAAAATGATTATAGTCAAACTACAGATTATGTATTTTAATTCATTCATTTTGATTCCGTGTCGCAACCTGTATTTTATGTTTGTGTTGTATTTGCTGTTCTTAGGTACAGATCTACGACTTTATTTCTAACATTTCTCCAAAAATATCAACTAGGCTTTCAATAAATTTATTGAGTTTTTTTTCCTTGAAGTCATCTAAATCCTATATAAAAATCATGAAATCTTCGATCTGGATTTTTAAGTTATGACTAAAATAGTATGACTGTGTATTTGGAGTTTTCCAATATTTTACTTATCTTAATATGTTTCTCTCAATTATTTGTTTGTACCAGAGGCTTTTTAGATGTTTATTGATGATTTTCCAGCTTGTACAATGGATGGATTTGATGAATCTTTTATGGTTTTCTTTTATATGATCTTTATGATGGAGTTATGCCTCTACCATGTTGAGAAGCCATGGTAGAGAGCGTTATTTATTGTGCTTAGTCCAACAAGTAGATGTGCCTTGCTGTAGAAATTTATTATCTTATTGATGCATTTTATGCTATGAGGCCCTTGTTGTTTAATTGGTTTTATGACCTTTGAATGACCATGTATATGAATGGGTGTATGATGATTATTATTTCATATTTAATTGATATTATGCACCTTTTATTGCATTTATTGTTTGGGCTATGTTAGGGGGGAGTGGGCTTCCATGTGATGATCGGGGTCATGAGAGATAGGCTTGCATGAGGTTCCTAGTAAGGATGTATGAATTGCATAAGGTTCCTAGAAAGGATGTATGAATTGCATAAGGTTCCTAGTAAGGATGCATGGAGTCTAGACTACCAGGGCACATTGGAAGTTTATCATGTTTTGTAATTAAGTGACAACCTAATAATTAATGGGTTGGATAGTTAGATTCATTAATAAAGATAATAAGTGACGTGAGCCTCATGACTTGATCCTAGGGAGGATGTTTTAGGATAAGCATGAGAAGGCCATTGCTATGGCAAGTCAATCTCCCTTGTTCTCTCATAGGTTGAGATGGCTCCACATGCCCATAAGGCTAGTGCCTTATGTTGTTATATATATATATATTACATTTTTATGTTAGAGGATGGCATGTGATGACACTCCACTCCTACATATGTCCCCTTGTGGTTTATTATTATCTCTTTTGAGTTTTCATTATGCCTTGTTGATTCGTGCACCTTTGGAAGTTTAGTCTTGTATGATGTGATTGGCCCATGCGTGTGAGTCCATGTGTGGTTAGTCTCTTTTGTTATAGGTGCCAACTTAGGTTTAGAGTGTGTGTTGGGACCTTGTGTCATCTCCTAGCATGGGGGGTGGTTCCTTTGGTTGCACATTGTCGGGTGGTTGGTGCTTTTAGCCATTGTGATGTTCTCTTGGATTCTTCGTGCGTGGATGTGGATTATCCTTCTTGATGGAATATAGATATGCCTTGTAGCAGATTTATGTATTGAAAATGATGAAATGCATGTATGTAGTATCTTGTATGTGGTGGATGGAATCATGTAAAAAAAAGAGTTATGTTCTTGAAGTATTGTTATGTTAATATATTTGTAAGTAACTCATGAATGGTAGTTAGGATATTTTATGATTCGTAAATGTGGAAATGAGACGTTCTTGTTAAATAAAGGGAATGATTTCATGTACCTAAATTTGGCAATGGTGTTACAATTGAAATAGATGTGATTTGTAATATGATCTTTTTGTAATGGTTAGAAAGGAATTTTATGGTTATTCTTTAGATTGTGATTTAATATGTGAAAGAACCCTGAGAAAAAGAATAATCTTAAATGTCAATATTGATGATGTTAGATAATATGGATAAGGTTTAGATAATGATGTCTCAACGTGTACGCTTGGAAATTAAGAAAAGTATGCAGAGAATGAAAAAGATTATGGAAGGAAAATATTAGGATCCTTGTGTTATGCATTAGGGTTTATTATCAAATGAAATGATCATGTTAGGAAAGTGGTTGTAGGTGTAGTTGGATTAAAAATTGTTGCTAATAGGTAAATCATGCTAGATAGATAGTAAGTGACTTGTATATGATGTATGCCATGTATGTAGTACCCTTCCTCGTGTGAACTCATTAGACTCATATGTTATTATTGTTTGTTTTTAGTGGATACATTACCATGATGTGTTATTCAGATTTTTACGACATTATTTCATGCTTTATATGGATATGAGATGCATAATTTATTTGCAGTATTTCAGTACTTGTGATTTATGGTATTTTATGTATTATTGCTATATACTGACACTTTACTTTATCTATGCAATGTGGAATTATATGTTGTGTGTCTGAGAGTGTATTGGATGCAAGGGGACGATTTTTCTTCACTCATTTCGGTGAGACAGGGAACGTCGCAGTTCTCCTTCATCAGTGTGTATGTCGTGTTTTATATATTGTATATATATGCATGTGTGGTTCGGTGATGCAGGATATTGCAGGTACAAGTACCAGGTAGGTACGGGGTATCGTCTCCACTTGGCTTCACAGGTCTGAGCATGCCTTATATTTTCCAATGGAAGTGGAGGAGGTAGTAGTGGACCCTATTTTACTCAGTTACACTCATGTGAGTGTCGTCAATTGGTTGTCATGTCTGTTTGTTCGTCCTACGTATTTTATCGTTTAATCTTTTTATGAGTATTTGCTTGAGGTTTGTTCAGTTGTGTGCGTTTAGTGGATTTAATTAATTAATTAATTAAATTTATGGATTTCTCTCATAGTTGGTATTCTTGTGAATTATGTATTTTATGCATTGAGATTATAAATTTAGTTAATAAAAAAGAAATTATTAAATTAAGTTGCAAGTTGCATGATGTTAGAAATATATTTTATTTAAATTTTAATGAAAAAATAAATTAGATTAATTGCATTTATTATTTCCTAGAATTTTAAATAAATAAAAGAATAAATAAATGAATGAATAAAATAATTAATTAGAATTAAAGTAGTGTTTTAATTCTTTATTTAGAAAATTAATTAATTTGCATGAGAAAAGAAAAGAAAGAATAATGATTTTTAATTATTGTATGTTAGCTTATCTTTTGTTATAAAATTAGAAAAGAAAATAAAATTACTATTATTCTAAATTTAGGTTTTTTGAGAAAAAGCTATTGAACCTATAATTTTAGTTTAAATAGGGGAATAGGTCTTTAGTTTAGTTACACAAGAAACAGGTCAAGAATTTTAGGTGAAGAAATTTATTGGAAGTTTATTGAAAGGATTAGGGCTCTTCTACAAATTTCTTCCAGGAAAGTTATACCAGGTTGGATGATTTCTTAGTTGTGGGTTTTTAGTAAATATTTCTATTTTACTCTGCTTGATGTGTGTGTAAAATTATTGTCAAATCCAAAACCCTCTTGTGGTGAATTCGAGTTTTGTTTTAGAATTCATGCTTGATGTGTA